>NW_017805631.1:744234-748419 GCF_001891065.2 Hippocampus comes | reverse complement strand
ATATGGCAGGGAATGTGTTTACTTTTTTAGTTTTGATTTTGAGCAGCAAATTTGGAGTTACATATTGGTGCTCACCAGGAATGCATAGGCAAAATTGCACAAATTTTCACTTGAAAGAATAGTGGCGATCTTGGGATTTTTTTCTGTTCAATTTTCAAACTGTGTAAATTTAATACACTTCATCTTCAGCATGTTTAGTGCCACTTTTGTAAGTAACCACGCCCCCGTCCAGGCCACGCCCCTTCCGCTTTTTCATCACTCGCCATTGCCATGTATGCAAGACTCATGTTGTCGCTACATGTTTGTTCATGATAGACAACGCGTTGGGCATCAGGTTTACCCTGGACATACGGAAGTCGGACCATAGTCCATTTCGTACTTTTTTTAATGGTAGATGGCTTCTGTTAGCCTTCTTTGAGGCACTGTCAAGTTTAGGGATGATGGTACATGGTAGGTCGAGGACCCCGAAAAGCAAGGAGGCAGGAGAAGCAGGGTGAGCTGAGCAAAATATATTAAATACTTGGGGTACACTGGAGAGACTAACTCAACTATACACACAAAGTCCTGAAAACCACAAGAAACCAAAGTATCAAACAAAAAAAAAACCCTATGACATGAGCACAGAGAATCACACAATGATCTGACAAAGACTGCCAGAACCCAGGGAACTAAATACAAGCAAAGTGACGCGACAACGAGAAACACCTGGACAAGACACAACGGGTTGAGGGAGCTGATTGGTTAAACACGAGGGACCCGGATGACGAGAACAGGTGAGGACAAAAAGAGAACGAGGAAGCAAAACCAAATGTAATCTAAACAAAAACATAACACACACACAATACAAATATATTTCTGGGTTTTAAGTGACACAGCCAAATATGTTGTTCAGTCCCTTCTGGGGGCTGTGAGGTCAACATGGATTTTTACTGGTATTTAAAAAATAAATTCATAAATTAAAAAAAGAGTTTAGTGTACATACTTGGTTTGCGCTGCTCAGTCAGAGTGCTCACTGTGTGGCCGAGAGGTCGCAAGGCATCAATTTATAGGTGGAAAAATGTTCCACCAGGATGAGCAGGTCATGCCTCACACGTGGTCTCTCACAACCAATGTGCTCCCTGGTTGCCTGGGCAACACCAGTAAACCATGGCTGCGAATCAGTTGTCAGTTACTGCCTCAAAAATATATACTATACATACTATATATACACAATAAAATATACTCTATAAAATGTACAATAAAATATACTCAATAAAACACAAAGTAATGTCGACGTGCGTGTGTTTAGAAATTAGTGGAGCCAGGCAAATTCGACTTGACTCCCCCATATTTGTAACAACCACATGTCAATATTTTTACCCCACCCTCAGAAAATCAGGTCACAACAGAGGAGATTGATCCAAGAGGTTTTGATCTGATACACAGCAGCGCAACGCCACGGCAGGGCTCCGTAACACTGCCACAGTCCCCCTATCGTCACAAACCTGAGAGGATAAAAGGACGAGGTTTCCAAGTTTGCATTTCAACATTGAAGTTGAAGTTTGAAGTTGAAGTTTATTGAACATACAATACAATAACAATTTGACAAAAGGCAAGCAAAAGTTACAAAAGGAAAAATAAAAAGTAAGTAAAACAAACATCATCACCGTTATATGCTCAAAGGAGTAGGAAGAACTATACAACTTATCTAGTCCTACCCCTTGTTGTGTAATAATATAAAGAAATCATTTTTCAATGACTGTTAAACTATCGTCATTTAATGAAAGCTACTTCGTATTTTGTCTTTGCGTATAGCACGACAGGTTTGTCAGAAAAGGACATGGAAGAAAGATGAAGTCGCTGCTGTTGAAAGGCACATGATGTCGTTTGTCACATCATGCCTTGTTCCAGGATGAAGTGATTGCGGCAAGCGTCTTAGCACGGAGAAAACGGCTCTCAAGAGTAGAACCTGGCGTTCCATTAAATTCTATGTTAACTTTCGCATCACAACTCTCAAGAGAAAATGTAGAAGATTTCAGTTATTGTTGGTAAGTATTTCTTTTGCTGTCGCAATTGTACGTTTGATTTAAGACAAGAGCCTATTTTTAGTCCCATGGGGAAATTTACATCTGTTGTGAGCAGACAGAGATGAGTTTTGTGGTTCATTACCATCTGCCTGTCATGCAATTAAAATGTTGCCTTTGATTCAGACTTACGGTACCTTTTTTGGGGAGGTTTTTAATTTCACACAGGCCACATTTGATGGAACGTCTTTCCTCTTGTTTAAGGTAGAGACAAAGTAGTTTAACCCCTGAAGTGTGTTACGTGGACCAAAGAGAGAAAAATCTGAAAGTGTGTTTAATGTCGACAAAGTAAGCTAAAACTGAATAATATGAAGTGGTCCACAAGAAGACAGAAAATTTAGAAAGTGTGTCATATTTGGACCCACTCATAGATAAAACATGATAAGTCCCCAGGAGGCCTTGTCTGGTCAGGGAAGTAATATAACACTTTGTCTTATTTGCAATTTGATATGATGTCTGTGTTTCTGGCTGCTCGAGCATAGTCCCTGATTTTTTTTTTCAGTGCTGTAACACCTTCAGAATAGGTTCCCACAAGGCACCATCATCTGTGCACAATGCACTACCTCACTTTACCCACAATAGCCACAAGTGCCATTGTTTATGCTGTTTATATTGTTTATATCATCGATACTGCTTATACTGTTCAGATTACATATTATGTCTTTTTATACAATGAAGCTACTATCTTTTCTTAGCTGTGTGTGTTTAATGCACAGCATGTTTGCATGCATGTTTGCACTGAGGATTGAGAGGAGAAGAAATTTCATCTATGCTGCATGTCATACATAAAGCATATTTGAAAATAAAGATGACCTTGACCTTGATCTCTTGGTACCCCACAAATGTGTATCGATAAGTACAGATGTGTGTTGGGGGGTGGGGGGGGCATGTCTTGAATTTGGAAATACCCATTTGGCGTTCATTTTTAATGCCCAATTACTGTTTATGATTGTATTTTTGCTTGTTATGGAGACATCCATATGCTTTGCTTCCGCCATGAGATCTTTTTCATTGACCAGAAACCTGTGTGAGCAGGTTCTGCCTGTGGCAGCCAATAATGATCCTCATTCGCCTTTCAACAACATTATGTCACGGCTCCTCTCCCAGGAGCCAAGAAGGAGCAAAGAATGTCTGCGCGCTTTTGTTGCCATGGTGTCTCTGACAGAAAAGTCCCGTGAGCTCTTCTAAATCTGGCTTTAATATATGCTCTGTAACCAAAACACATGTGGATGCATTTTTTTTTCTTCTGATTGCCACAGATACACTTTAAAACTGTAGGAATTTCTGAATGGTCTCGAAATCGTCAACATGCAGTGAATGTGTTTCAGAAACATGAATTCACACAAGGCCGCGACAAAAGCTGTGTTCGCCGCAAAGCCCGCTGCCTGCTTGCAGGACTGCCAACGAGGCGGTGGGCTCTGTGACGGGAGCAGCCAGGATTCAGGAGCGGGCGTGCACGCGCTCCCCTTTCGCTGGAGAGCATGTCTACATGGCTCAGGCTCACCCAGGCTTCTACTGCTAACTAGTTTCAGCTTCATTTTCAACTCTGTGTAGTCACATCAAAATATCGCATTGTGAGAGGAGAACGTGGACCCGGAACAGAATCCTGCACCTCTGCACTGTGAGGCGGATGCTCTAACCCAGGGGTGTCAAACTCATTTCACATGGTGGGCCACATACGGCCTCGGAAGATGTCAAGTGGGCCGGACCATTAAAATGATACCATACTTTGCTATAAATAACCAAAACAATGTCTTTCCTTTGTTTTGGTATAAAGAAGCACAAGAACATTAGGAAAATGTTGAAATTTAATGAACATATCTTTTACAAAATATTTCATGAAGCACCTTACATTTCCTTCGACAAATGTGCAATTTACTTTTATCATTCACATAAATGCATTGCAAATGATCCCACTGATTGTACAAACATTAACAAGTAATTGGTATTGAAAAATATAGTAATGCACTTTAAGATTAAACGAGATTCATAAAGAAAGGAAGTTTTAAATCATTTACACGTGCATATAAAATCTAAATGTAATCTTACAAACTAAAGAGAGTGCTATTAAATGTGTAAATGTGAGAGTGCTATTGATAGCGTCTGCTGTCATGGGTCTGTC
>NW_017805631.1:744007-744172 GCF_001891065.2 Hippocampus comes | reverse complement strand
GGGGGGCCGGGCCCCGCCCCGCGGGCCGTATGTTTGACACCCCTGCTCTAACCAGTTGACAAACGTCCCGCCCTCATACACACACACACACGCACGCAAGCGCGTGTGTGCGTGTGTGTGTGTGTGTGTGTGTGTGTGTGTGTGTGTGTGTGTGTGTGTATATAT
>NW_017805631.1:718087-743148 GCF_001891065.2 Hippocampus comes | reverse complement strand
AGATCTACGCGAGTGTCCCCAAACGTTTTTAAACGCACCGTAGCTTGTAAATGCCCAGCCGTTTCCTTGCCTGTATCCTGACTTGTTCTCGTCTGCGTACTCGGGCTAGCGAGAAGGCCTTACGTCGAGACCGGCCGTGCGCGTTTGGTGATTGGATTAGCGCCTTTTCTGTTTCCTGAGAATTGTATCCTGACTTGTTCAATAAATATTTAAAAAAAAAAAAAAAAAACGATTGGATGTGCGCCGACCGCGAGAGCGATCAATGCATTTTAACCCAAAATGGCTGAAGGAGAAGACGTTGATCTGGTTGTGGAACTACTTTCCACACAATTTTCAAGACGGACCTTCAACCAAAAGCTGGATATTGTGCGACGAGGTCGCCCAACTCCTGCGCTAGCTAACCTGTCGTGGATCTACACGACATAAGTGAATAAAGTTAAAATCTTTCGCAATTGCAGTCAAACGCACGCCAATAAAAAGTCACTTACACGTCTTCGTTTCGAATCTGATGAATGTAAACGGCGAAGTGAAGAGTCTGTTCGGTCGTGTCGAGTGGGTGCTGCTTTTAAGCTAGTGCCGCGTTCTACAGGACGTTAAGTGAATAAAGTTAAAATCATTCACAATTACAGTAAAACGCACGCCAATAAAAACCCACTTACACGTCGTCGTTTCGAATCTGATGATCGAAAAACGCGAAGTGAAAATGTGTCTCAGTATCGTCTTTCCGTAGCATCGGGTGGGCGTTGCGTTTATTTCAGCTCCCGCGGCATGACGTCTCAATCCGGGTTACGGGTAGTGGAATTTCCGCTAACGTAAGTTCCGGTAACATGTAATATCATAGTCAAAACGTTAATGCACAGGCTTTTGTTCCGGGTGAAGGATATTCCTTTTCATAGAATTCCAGGGATGGGAATATTTACTGTATACAGAAATAGCACCCAGAACTGACACTGCGACTTTTAATACGGTGCGCCGTATGGCCGTAAAAATATGGTAGTGACATATTCTGTGATGTTGTGCCTGTTTTTATTTTTTATTTTTTTTGCATTTTATGTTTTTACGGACTGAATACTGTAGGTCAGAACTAAAGTATAGATCCGTGCTAAATAGCTTCAGTATTTTGGGGCTCAGTGTTGTAAATAGTAACCTTTTCATCATAACACAATTGTTGGATGAAATGATAATAAAATGAAAGAAATGCTGTGCCATGGGGTTAAGGATTGTGCACAGTCTCTTCCCGTGCACAGGCACATAATGATAATGATGGCGTTTCCCAGCAGCTCTCCCAGTGCATTATGATTCATCCACGTTAAACAGACACACGAGGGCTAACAAATCATCATACCTCCCGTCCTCGAGTCTCATTTTGGCAGGCTCACTCCATCATTTACTCAGATCTATTCCGCTGATTGATGCAGCAGCTCAAGTCAAGTGCTGCCATCATTTCAGACTTGGTGCCTGCAAAATTTCATCAACAGGCTTATTTCCTCCATCTCTGACTGATCTCGAAGACAAACATCACTCTGCAGATGGCAGCAAGTCAAAGATCTCACTACAAAGGGTTTTGTTCGCTAAGACCTGCTTGATGTGGAGTATTTTGTTGCCAAATCTGTTTTGTGTCATCCCCAAAGACTCTGGAGAGGCTGTAGAGAGATGAGTTGTAACAAGGGTCATTATCTCCAATTTTAACCTCAGAGTGCCTTTAGTATTGTGTGTCTGTGACGGTCTTTGACTTTGATTGAAGATGAATCACACACAAAAAGAAATGGGACAAAAAAGACAGATGGAAAATTCTGGATGATTGTTGACAAGTAGAGTCTGTGTTTTTGTTTTGTTTTCCTCTAAAAACACCCCAGGAAGCCACTGCAAAAAAGGGTTTTTAAGGAAAGTTTACAATTCCCTACCAAGAAATTTAGCACGTGTTGCTTTTTTTTTTTTTGACAGTTGTAATCACCACATGCCTCTCAACTTGAAAAAGAAGAACAAGATTACGAGACATGAATGCAAGAATATCAAGTAATTCAACAGGTCTAGTCATATTGCTCCAGTCCGACTTATATATTCGTCATATTTGTACCGTACAGCATCGGGGGATATAGCTCGAGTATAGATGAATCAGACAAGTGACTCTGAAAATGGAGAGCACTAGACAATACTTGTTTTAAAGTTACATTATCTAAATAGCAGTGGATACAGGGGTGTAGCGAGGTATAAAGCTCTGCTGGGGCACAGGCCGCCCTACTGCAGTGGTCCACCAACCACCGGTCCACAGCCCGGTACCGGTTTGCGGGCAACACAGAAATATTTGAACACAATAATGAAAATATTCTTGAGTGGACCATATAAGCCACAAATGTACATTATCACCATGGCAGTAGTGAAACGGACGGTTTCCGGTCCACAGAAGTCAGATCAGTCGGATCACGACTGTAGCGGAAAAAAGGTTGGGGATCACTGCCTTACGATATCTGCTTCGTCTCACACAAGCACACTGGCCCAAATCCACTGCTGCTCTCTTTAAAAAAATAACACTTGAAATTTTAATGAATGTATCAATGTATATATATTGTTCTAAAATTATTTGAACAAGTTTGACCACTTTGAACACTACAACAAAGGCAGAGCAAAGCTATTTGTGTGTCACACTATCACACATCAAAGTGCACTGTGCACTCACTGTTCTGCACCCCAAGCCAAGCTGGGTGGGTGCAGTGGCAGTGCTAGCATGGATGGCGCAATATATGTGTACAAACTTAAAATCTGAATTGGATTTGAAGAAGGTTGCTGTGGTTGTCCCAAAAACTGCAGCACCTTGAAGAAAAATGTGGTCAGCTTGTTTCAATATGTTCATAAAAGTGAGCAACTGTGTTTTCTGATAAAACACGAAGATTTTAATAGAATAAAGAATGAATATCCATTTGGAGTAACAACTCCAATTATGTTAGATGTAGCAGACTGAAAAATTGTTGTATTGATTGCAGCATTTGGGAGCAAATGCAATATTCTGCTAAGATAAGAAATGATCATTGTCATAACAGGGCTAACTTCTTGCAGCATGGTTAAAAAAGGAACATAACTGTTCAAATTAAAAAATACTGTACGTACTATTTTGTCTCATGCCGCTTAATGGAAGCTTGTAACATGCACTCAACTTTATGTTTGGTGAGCAAACGGGCTGTGCTACTTTTCTCATGTGACAATTAAAATGCTTCCCACTCTTTTTCATTCTTTTCTTCGGTCTCGTGTTTCTTCTTTTGCATTACCTGTTCAATAAGTTAGGTTCATTTTGATGTGCTATAAATGTAGTTTCAGCATGCCTGCTGCTAACAGGCTCTCCAACGCCCAACGTTTCATTGCAGTGACTTTTTAGAATTGTCTCAATGATATATCAGCTGTATGTCGGAGATGGGGGTCCAAATACCAGCACCATTTGACCACTGACTTATATATGAATTTATAATGAAACATTGTGGGTGCCTGTGACATTAACAACTGTGTAGCATTTTTTTTTCTTTCACTGCAGTGTACCAGTCAGTCCAATGGCAGTCGGCACCTAATACTGGGGCACAAATTATTAATACTGGGACACGAGCCCCGCTAAAAGGGTTCCGGCAACGCCTCTGTGCGGAAATATGACTTGGAAAATATAAAATGTTCTACCCTGTCTTGCTTGTGTTGTTTTTCAGTCTCCGGTGAGAGTGTGAGCGTTTCCCTAGGAGCCGACTCAAACCTCACCTTGTTACCTTTCTGCCTTTATAAACCATGCCATAACGACAAATGGTGGTCAGATTATTCCGCCTTGTACACGACTCTGTCTCCCAGTGCTTCCATTTTCTTCACAACCGGCGTCAAAGTCAAGGCCCGGGGGCCAAATCTGGCCCACCACATCATTTTATGTGGCCCTTGAAACCATATCAAACATGTTAACTAACTTAATAATAATAATAATAATAGTTTCTGCCGTTGTCTCTGCGTGGCCAGCGGGAGGATGACCAAAAGGAGGTGGAAGCCCCGACGAGATCCGTCCCGTCGACCCCCACCACGGAGGCAGAGGGGTGGAGAAGGCACGGAGCCCCGTCCGACAGCCGAACAGGCAGGACACCGCGACAGCGCGACCGAGGACAACCGTGCGACGACCGACGGTCCAAAACCACAACGAATCGCGACAGGAGTGTAGGGTTTTTCCCATGACGAGAGTAAACGGTAGAAATGACAGTAAACCATAAAAAAACACAAAAAAAGAATAATTGCGGGTGAGCAGCGGCAGACAGACGCGCCAGCGTTCACTCAACCCGGAAGTAACCCGGAAGTTAAACCAATTAAAAAAAAAAGATCTGTCCCAAAATTCATATTCTCATACGTAGTAAATAAGAGAGACATGTTCTTGTTGCCAAATCCCTCATTACAGTAACTTAAACAACAGTTGAATGAACTGTTATTCTTGACTTCTTCATCTGGTTTCAATCATAACTGGAAACAGTGACTAAAACATGGCCCGTGACAAAAATGGGTTTGACACCCCTGTTCTAGACATTCTTGATATTTTTGCCTCATAGCTTCTGCCATATAAATCATAGTGGTTTTCTTGTATTTTTTGTTTTCACTTTTTCCTGGATCTTTGTTACCAGCTTCCTGAGTTGTACATTGTCGGTCTTGCGTTGTTTTGTAAATAAATCTATTTCTGTCAAAAACTCTTATCTGTGTCTATGATTGTGGAATCCCCATTCTGTCTGGAATTTTCCGGCAACCTGACACTGTTGTGTCTAAAGTGTTTAAAAACACCGACTGCTCTTGTGAAAATAAAAAGTGATGTAATTGTAATTTCATGTTGTCACGTTGCGAGGTGGTGGTGGACCCCAAAAAGCAGGCAGGAGAGAGGAGCAGGTTGTACTTGACGAATTGTATTGATAAAACACAGAAAACTAAATCCAAAAGAAAAGTATCAAACAAAACCCAGGCTGTAGCTAAAAATTAACAGTCACCAAAACATGACTGAGAACATGACAGACAAACATGGCAGCTACAACAAACAATGATCCGATACCGAGTGGTCGTGCTGGAGTTTTTTTAAAGCAATAATTACATAACGACCAACAGGTGTAAAGCTGCAGGGAGAGCCCTACAGTGCCACCTGTTGGTCACAAACCAAAACATGACACATCTTGTACAGGGTAAACAAACAAAATTCACTGAATGAACGTGATTTTATCTTGGTGCCTAAATTTCAACTGAATAAATCATGTAATGTCAACGTGTTTTCATCATGTTTTTTGAACAACATATATTTTGGGACAGGGGTGCACAATTTCAGTCCTCAAAAGTCCCTATCAAACCTGTTTTAAATGTCTCCCCCAACAGCTTTACAGAAGCTGGATAACGATCCTGATCATTTCAATCAGGAGAGAGACATTTAAAACAGACTGAATAGGGCTATCAAAGACCACACGTGGGCACCATTACTTTAGGAGGAGCAGTGTAATCTTTACATTTGGTTACTCTCTTTAAATGACCATAATTGTAGGCTACATTAAGACTGCAGGTGCAGCTGATGCCCATTCTGGATTTTTTTTTCTGTTCAATCTTTTCTTAGAAGTCAATTACATAACAAAAACATATGCAATTCCTAATGTCCCTCCATTACGTTAAACAACTAATAAACAAACAAAAAAAAACGAATTTCATGAAGATGTCTACTAAAGATGTCGCGCCATTGACACGCATCAATCTCTGACTTGAGAGAGGATGTCCGTCGTCTGTCAGAAGAACTCCGGAGAAAAGAGTCCCTCATCTTTTGTTTCACGATCCGTCTCCCGAACTCTCTGCTGTCATCAAGGATGCGCACTCAGGTGAGACCTTGACAACAACGAGGAAAACTGACGCTTCCCTGACAGACACAGTGAGTTAGGATAGAGCTGCCTGCGTAGGGCCATCCTGCTCAATATCACTACAGTGTACCACCTGGGTCGAGGTGGTGTCTCTCAGCAAGAACAACAGTGCACCATCCCCACGCCCCCAACTGGTCTTGAAAAATCGATTTGCCGCCCTGACGAATGATTCTCCTGTTCCCTTTACCATACTGCCGCTGTCGGAGACATCTGCTGTCCTATCCAACCCTAGGGCTGTGGTCCCAGGTTCTCCTTCGGATTCCCCGCCGCCCACAGTGAAGAACTTTGCCAGGAATCTTGGAGCGTGTATGTCCATTCGTGA
Source organism: Hippocampus comes (assembly GCF_001891065.2). Classification (NCBI taxonomy): domain Eukaryota; kingdom Metazoa; phylum Chordata; class Actinopteri; order Syngnathiformes; family Syngnathidae; genus Hippocampus; species Hippocampus comes. Next base: position 736,941 of record NW_017805631.1, on the reverse strand, counting down.
CCCGATTACCCTCTCACGTGTAAGCCTGCTCAAAGACGCAGTGTGCCGGTACGCGAGTGGCCCACCTCAGCGGCGCCACTCACTGGGGCCATCCTCAGCAGGCATCCGACAGCACCATTTTGGACGACAGGGTCAGGAAGCCCCCAAAGAGACTACCGTTCCCATAGCGCTCATTCTTCACATTCTCTGTTCCCACCAACGAACTGTTATCCAAGAGCCAAAATTATGGACAGAGCATACTGCCTGCCTGGTGTTCTTGATTCTCTTCCACCATCCATATCCCAGCTCATTGTCCACGTGGAGACAAACGAGACAGTCGGAGTTGTTGAAGAGAGACTTTCATGCCCTCTTTGCCTTATTGAGAACATGCGGCCTGTCAGTCTGGATAAGAGGCAGTTTTTCAGTCGCCTTTTAAGCCTGAATACATACTGCAACTCCTATGCACTTGTGGTAATCTTGATTTTGCTTTTATTGACAATTTTAACCGATTTTGGAATCATCATTCTTTTTACCAGCTGGACGGTGTTCATCCAAACTTTCTCGGCACCTCGATACGAGCCCCCAACATCCACCATGTAGTCATCAACTCCAACCCCAGCAGACTCTTGATTACAAATCACTCAGCAAGCGAACCTGCTTCTTCTTCTACCTCTAACCACTGTATTAATAATCTCACGACACCCACCTACAGGCCAAGACCAGCTGCTCTCAGCAATATTCCCCTCACTAGCTTTCCCTACAGGCCCTTGGTATTAATACCACCCCCATCCGACAGTTTTCCGATTCAAATAGTCATAGGAAGATGCCCTCCTCCACCTTCTCACACACACACACGCACACACACACACACACACACGCGCGCGCGCGCAAAGCACAAAGTGGTTTTAACAGTGATAATCTTGTACAAGTTACCAATTTACATCCCTGTGACCATGCGGGAGGTGCAGGGTTCGATTCCAGCTCAGGCCTTCCTGTGTGGAGTTTGCATGTTCTCCCTGTGCCTGCGTGGGTTTTCTCCAGGTTTCCTCCCACATTCCAGAAACATGCATGGCAGGCTAATGGAACACTCAAAACTGCCACTAGGTATGAGTGTGAGCGCAAATGGTTGTTTGTCTATGTGTGCCCTTGGATTGGCTGGCAACCAGTTCAGTGTGTACCGGGCCTACTGCCTGAAGACAGCTGGGATAGGCTCCATCATGCCCGCGACCTTTGTGAGGATAAGTGGATTAGAAAATGGATGGATGGATGCATGTTCACAATTTTGGAGAAGCTTTCATGGTGCTTTCACAGATGTGCAAGTTACCAATGCCATTGTCACTAGCACAGCCCCATACCGTCACAGATGCTGGCTTTTCAACTTTGCGACCATAGCGGATGTTTCTTTTCTTCTTTGGCCTGAAGGACACGTCAACAATTTCCAAAAACAATTTGAAATGTGGACTCATCAGACCTCAGAACACTTTTCCACTTTGCATCAGTCCATCTTTAATGAGCCCGGGCCCAGAGAGGCCGTGGGTGTTCCTGGGTGTTGTTGATGAATGGCTTTTTCTTTGCATAGCACAGTTTTAAATTGCACTTGAGGCACTTGCGCCTCATCTTATTTACTGACACTGATTTTCTGAAGTGTTCCTGAGCTGAAGTGGTGATATCCTTCATACATTGATGTCGGTTTCTGATGCAGTGCTGCTTGAGGGGGCAAAGGTCACAGCAGTCAGTGAAGGTTTTCGGCCTTGTCGTTTCCATGCAGTGATTTCTCCAGATTCTCTGAGCATGTTGATAATTTTGAACTCCCTAAATTCCTTGCAATTGTACATTGTGAAACATTGTCTATATAATAACAATATAAAGGTTAACAATAAAAACAATATAAAAGTTAAACTGTTCGACTATTTTCTCGTACAGTTGTTCACAAAGAGGTGAATCTTGTCCCATCTTTGTTTGTGAATGACTGAGCAATTCAGGGAATCTCCTTTTATACCCACTGATGGCACGTTTTCCTCGTTAGCCTTTTCACCCGTGGGATGTTTCAAACATGTGTTGCAGCCATAAAATTCTAAGTGAAGGATGAGTCGCTAAAAACAATAAAGTTTATCAGTTTGAACCTTAAATGTCTAGTCTTTGAAGTGTATTCAATTACATAGAGGTTCAACATGATTTGCAGATCATTGTATTCTGTTTTTATTCCTGTTTAGCACAACATCCTAACTTCATTGAAATTGAGTTGGTAAGACATTGATGAAATGTGTGAGGTACAATCATTATTACACCTTTCAAGTCATCATTAAAGTTAAGAGAATGTTTAAAGAGGGCTTTTTGTTTTTGATGGATTGTTAGTAGAACAGACGGGGGTTGAATTTTGAGCTACTGCTATAATTATCACAGTGTTATTACCAATACTTGAAATCACTGCTTGGATTTTGATACATGAATCAGAACAAGCATGCAAATGCTGCTGACATTTCCCTGCAGGTTGGAAGAAAATGTCACATTTTTGGAAATAACAGGAAAAGACGTGGCTGGGCTGTGCAGGAGCCCAAGGGAATGCAATTAAAATAGCCAAATAATTAAAAAACCAATCGGCTTTGAGACCAATATCCTATCTACCTTGTCTGGGATTCTCAAGAAAGCAGGTGCCAAGCCATTGTGTGACTTCCTACAAAAACAAAAATTCCCCGGGGTTGGGGACCACTGTTATACCCTAACAGCAGCCTTCAACGCACTTGACAATCACATCCCTTTACAGAGGTTCCAACATGTCATTGGTATTCAAGGAACCTATATTGGTTCAAATCACCAGATCACAATTTGTACATATTGCTAACAAAGAATCTATGGGTGTACTTCACGTCTCTTAATTTCAACACTTCTCGCTCCTCAACGCGTTGTCCGCGACCCAGAACTCGTTCCCATACTGCTTCATTATCGAGCGGCTCCATGTCTTTAATGCACATTGAAAAGCCAGGATCAAGGTGGCTCAGCAAAGGAGCTATAATCAGCGAAACACCGGTGCATTTGCTCAAGCCTTTTAGCTCCTTAGTGACTAACCACAGTGATGTAGAAAAAATGTGCGTTTGCACACTGGATTGTGAATGGAGTCGATTATATCGCAAATGCATGCACATGCATTTAGCAACGTCAAGGAAATCACACTGTTTTTGCATCCTGCGTGATACAATTTTGAGACGGAAATAAATGTTTGATTTGATTTGTGTTAATCTCAATGTCAAAATTGCAATATCAATCTTTTGTCAATGTTTGACGTGAAAGTTTTGTCATTTCATGATGCACGGCAGCATCACACCATACAGCAGTGGTTCTTAACCTGGGTTCGATCGAATCCCAGGGGTTCGGTGAATCAGTCTCAGGGGTTCGACGAAGCCTCTGCCATAGAGGTTAAGACACAATCGACTCAACATGTCAATTAGTTATGACATGCCCGCTTGGCCATCGCTGGCTGCAGATAATCACATTACATTGCTTGTCCAATCAGTGCTGTGGGAAATTTAGTTCGCTCAGTAGTCACCGTGTGACTGTCGTGATAGTACATCATACAATTTTAAAAACCTATACTTATGCCATGTAATTTTATTTACGTTTTTTCAGTTTTTAATAAATGTGTTTTTTTAATGTCTTGAATTTGGAAAAAAATCATCTTTTTATTTTTCACTAATGAAGGATTCGGTAAACGTGCATCTGAACTGGTTGGTTTGGTACCTCTAACAAGGTTAAGAACCACTTCCATACAGTATACCTACAGTATTTACAACTCACGACACACAAGTGAAGAGTGGCGAGGCCTCTGTTTGTGACCCAAACATGCATTCTCTTGTGTGGAATACCGTTATGGCTTGTTTAGCCTGGACCCCAAAAGGCAGAGCTAATAGAGACAGTCGGTAAAATGTTGATTCACAAAAACGGGAGAAACTCAGGATGCAGGTGGTGAAGGCAGAGAGAGAGGGGGCTTGCTCGTGGGAGGATTTTTGACACAAGGAGAAAAGTTCCAACCAAAACAGGTTACTCTCTCCCCATAGGTACTTTATGGAGGAAATGTCAGGAGGACACGAGAATTTCAGTACACTAGAGGAAGAAGAAGAAATTGTGCAGGGCTATCGAACGAAACTTTGTCTGGAATTTTCTGGCAACATCTCACTTGCTGACCTTTTTAGGAGAGGCTGATTACCAAATTGAAGCCCCGGTGTGCCTTGTCAGCTCGTAGCCTGACCTGGCTGGAGGAAAAAGAGCCGAAACACAAAACTACCATGCACACAAAAGACGAACAGAATCATCAGAGAGTATCATTATTGATCATGTTTGAATTCAATGTACTTCCAAATGTGAACATAAAGCAGCAAGTAGGCATGTTGTGATTGTAATAATTCAGACATTGAGATGATTCATTTGTGACATATCCTCTCTAATTGGCATTTCCATGAAATTTTGGCATTTAGGAGCAAATGTGTCATTTCTTCAAACATTTTTTCCACCTCAATCCTCGACTCCTTAATGCGACCTGTAACGGGAGCAGCTAACATAGGAATAGAGAGGTGAAGACGTTTCAAGTGAAGAAATGAAATTTACACTGGGGGCATAAAACTCAGTCATGACATCCCACTGGGGTCTGTACTTGGACCAGTATTTAAATTATTAGAAGACAGTCTGTTGCCTGCCACTGTTGTGTTATGCAGATGACACACACAATTCAATCAATGAAATGTGATGAAACTAATGAGGTAACAAACCTTTAGGCATGCTTTGATTAAATCAAGAGTTGGATCAATGATAAGTTTTCACTACGGAACTACTTGGCTTACATTACCTTAAAGGCAAAGTGAATATAACTACTTTAATTTGCTTGCTGTGCTGGTCTCAAATAGGACAGCGAGGAACCTTTGTGTTATCCGAAATCAGGATTTATCATTCAACTCCGACATACAACAAGTGTCAAGGACAGAAATTTTCAGAATTGGTTGCTGCTAGCTGATGCTGAAAAACGATTTCAAGCCTTTGTGACTTTTCCGCTGGATTATTGTAACTCTCGCTTTGCAAGCTGCTTTAGCAAGTTGTAGAAGACTCTTGAGCTAGCCCAAAATGATGCAGCCTCAGGACTGACTAAAATGGGAAGAAGAGAGCTTATTTCCAAAGTCGAGTCACTGCATTGGCTTCCGATGAAATTTGGAATTTAATTTAAAATCCTTCTCACCTATGAAGCGAGTTAGCCCACTGACCACATGGTTTAGTTGTAGGATGGGCTCAGGTTCCTTGGGCAGCCTTCAATTAACTTAACACGCATGCTTTAGGAATGCGGGAGTAAACTGGAGTACCCGGCGCAAACCCACGCAGCTACAGGGAGAACGGATTTGAACCTTCAACCGTGAAACGATGCGAATCAATTGGCTGTTGTGTCATTTTTACAATATTTCCCACGGGGTGCATCCTGAGAGGATGGCCAGCCCTGTCGTTGACACTGACAAGCTTGTTGTGGCTGCAGGTGGGTATCATAGATATTGGAGGCATGTAGGGCGTATCGTGAACAAAAAGTAATTCAACGGAGCTCATGGAAAAAGCTGCTGAATTCAATGGTGCCTCTTTGACAACCTGCCATCACTTGGGGCTTCAACTTTGTTGGTTATGTCAAATAGTATGCTGAGATTTAGAAAATCATTTTGATTTTTGTCTTTTCTTCGGCTAGGGCGGGGGTCGGCAACACGTGGCTCCAGAGCCGCATGCAGCTCTTTAGCGCCATCTAGTGGCTCCCCGGAGCTTTATAAAAAATGTTTGAAAATGGAAAAAGATCTGGGAGGGAGTTTTTTTTTTTGTTTTAAATATGATTTCTGTCGGAGTAAAAACATGACACAAACATTCTTAACATTTCCCAGTGCTTTAAAAATGTTGAGAATAAATATGACATTTCAACGTTTCTGTCAACGAAGATTTGCGTCATAGCCTGCAGCAGGTGGCTGTTGCAAAAAACCCAAAAAAAAAAAAACCCAAAAAAAAAAAAAAAAATACAGTGTTTCACGTACAATTCACCGAGGGTACTGGCAAAGAAAATCTGGAAGGCCGTGAAAAGCATGTTTAAAGCGGTACACGTGAGCTACGATAGTCAAAAACGCTGCAAAAGTGCGTCCCATGCCTCTACGTCAGACATCATGCGTCTGTAGGTGTGTTGCATATGCACAGGTCGATCACGGTAGGTTGGTTGAATGAAAAGTAGATCTTCGGTCAAAAAAGATTGGGCACCCCTGTTCTACAGAATGCACTGCACGGAGAAAAAAAACATTTAATCATGAAGGCTCATCGTGTAATTGTAGCAAACTTAGTCATTTTGATAGTAGGCTAATATAGCTCATATAGATATACAGTTTGTTGCAGCTCCAAAAAAAGGAGAGCTGTGGTGTTGGTTTTTTAAAACGTACACTTTATTTATGCTTTTAACAGTCTCGACAAACACAGAGTCGTATGCGTCCGACTCCGTGCCTTCTCTCCTCTCGTTCGACTCGGGTGGTGTTCAAAGACAGCCTATGAAAAAAGGAAATTAATGATCACCTGAAAGACACTAAGAAAAGTGAAAATAATGCAGCAAAACAGAAAATCAAGCGAGGAAATCACAAAATAAATTCTATGGGGGCGTTTGTGAACACACAACAAAGGAATGAATAACAGAAACAATTCTGAGACAGTCCAGTCTCTTACATACATACAGCATGGGTTTCCATCATTGTAAGTTTTATAGAAGGCTTTTTTTTTCCCCGTTTTTTTTTTTTTTTAGTCCTATATGGCTCTTTCAACATTTTGGGTTGTCGACCCCTGGGCTAGGGAGACAGCCCTGGATAGACTATCTGTTTTTTTTGTTTTTTGGTTTTTTTGGGGTTTTTTTGGGCCAGTATTAAACGGCAGGGTTGTGGGCAGTAGGCATGGTACATCCTGAACTGGTTGCCAGCCAATCGCAGCCTAAAGAGCCAATTACGTCATAAAATGAGCATATACGGTAGTACAGAGAAATTTTTACTGAAGTCGAACGTATCTTTGGCATTTCATTCTCGAACACGATGCTGCTGACAGGGTGTTACTGTATTTAGACAGTGAAAAATACTTCCATCCAACAATTAAGCAATATAAAAACGCCTGTTGGTATTAACTGATCAAGGCCATTGTTACTGATTGTCTTTTTTTTTTCTCCTTCTGAGGACATTTGGATTATTTAATGGACAGTCTTGTGCTTCGCAATCATTAATTTCCCCGATGATGCCCGAAAAAAGTCTTATTCAAACGGATTCCTTTTTCCCTCCCTTCCACCACTCATCGACCTCTTGCCTGTCCCACCCTGCGGAGAGCCACATTTGAAAAGTCTGCACCCCCTTATTATTCTGTTTGTTATTTTTGTCTCTGTTGCATTCACGGCAGGCTAATGAAGTGTGGTTTGGCACTATGGTGACTGCACTGCATTTATCATTGACTTTGAGTTTAGTTTGCAGAGCTCTGAATAATTTATTATGTATGAAGAGGGGTTTAGAGTCTATCACACTTTGATAATGTATTCCTCCTTGAAGCCTCCCCTGAATCTTGATTAGGCAAGTCGGGCCTCTACACACGTGCATGCACAGTGCATGAGCAGAGCTGATGTGCTTGGCATGCGTTGGCAAGCGGTGATATGCACTGATTCCTGAGCTCATTGCTTGAGGGGAAATGTTTTTCTTCACTGATCTGAAAAATATTTGGCAGACGTTAACATACAAATAAGAGATACAAAGTTGAAAACGTGCTCTTGACTTATAATTAACTCTTGCATCTCGCTGTGTTCACCACTTTGGTGGTCTATGCCGTTTCCTTCATCATGAGCCACTCCTATCATTTGGAAAGTATCGGTTTGATTTTTTTTTTCCTTCATAAAGCAAGAAGATAAATCAATTGTGAATGCATTTTTAAAAATTAAATCAATTTTAATGGCGCAGTCATACTCTGAATACAAGCAATGTTCATTTCACTACATCACTTATCAAGCTGGGAAGAAAATCAGTCGTGAGTCGCTCACAAAAACAAAAAAAAAAAAAAGAAAACTAAATCAGGGAAACAATGGAATTCTCAACTGTCTGTCACACTGTATGTGATGGATGGATTATGTGCAAAATACACTGCAGCAGCTAAAAGTTTCCGGTCCAAACATGAGGGGGCTGCAAAAAATGTTTGCAAACCACCGGTTTTAAGGACATGATTAGCATACTAACCCTGAACAGGATAAGCAGGAGAGAATGCATAAATTAATGCGCACCTCTTAAATCACAAAAGTGACATATATTTTAAATAAATGAGGAAGTGCAGGTTTTTTTGTTTTTAGATATTTCTCCCTCTGACTTTGCATCATCTCAGCACAGTGACACACCTTTAATTGTGATAAACTGATGAGTTCATCTGCATTATGTATCTGTTTTGGTGTGACTGATTAGAACCCAAAGCAGTAACAGTGTTTGAACATTTTGCCCCCCCCCCCCCAAATAAAAGCTTCACAAATCAAACCGTTAAATTAAAAAGAGTCCCTGGGGGACAAAAGTATTAAACTAAGAGACAAATGAAGACAGATGAGTAGTACAAATAATTTACCAAGTACCAAAAGGAGAGCGAGAGTAATGACCATGAAGCGCTACAAAAAGTAAAAAGTACAAAATCCCAACAAATAGTGACTAATGAGAAAGGAGGAAACCAGGGAATATTACCAGAAAAACATAAATACTTTCTACCTGAAACAAGGAGACCAGAATTGTAGCAAGACCGAATGCCCACAGCAAACGGTAAAAAAAGGAATGGATTCCGCATCTTCCTGCAGTGCTGTTGAGGCTCTGTACGCGTGTTGAGCTGTTCTCACGACACAACTACATAGATAGTCAATGCAGTTCGCGCAGACACCGGAGGTGCGAATTCATAATTGGGCGGCCCAACTGGCGTGTTTGAGGCGACGCAAGTGGGGGTGAGTACATTCACTCAAGTTTGTCAATTTCAACCGAAAGCCGCACATCATGTACAGACAGCCAATCGGTGTCAAGAATGTACTTAACACTCACACAAACTCCATCTTCCAGAAATTTGAATAATAACTAAACAAGGTGTCTTGTGCAGTTAGTGCTGGACAAAATAATCATTGCGATCTGTGGACACCGCAGTCAACTCTTCCAATATAGGCTTTAATGTTAGTAAGGATACAATGTTATGCAGAGGGGTACAATTTTATTGACAAATGGTGCAATTTGTTGTGGCGGAGAATTGGGGCGGGATGCATTTTTTTTCTTCTTTCCATGTAACAAAAAATAATTGAGAAGCACTGGTCTACACATTCACTTGGCAAGAGCCAGACTGATACGTGAAGCACTCAAGAGTTCTCCATCGTATCAATTTGTGATCTGCTCAGGAGAGGCAGGGTACTCAGGACACAACTTCGCACAAACAAGGCGATGCGGCAACTTGTGCACACCTACCAAACTTTTGCTTTGACCAATTGCGGGAACAGATGAAAATGTCATCAGAGACATTCGCCTTATTTTGAGCAGTTAAATCCTGTTATCGCGATGACTGGCAAAGACGGGCATCATGGCATTGAGTGATAATTGTCTTCTTTTTTTTTTTTTGCAATGCAAATCTGCAGATAAAGCGTGTGTTGATTTATTCCAATCAATCCGATTGTAAAACAAAAAAAGTGTTCGTCGCAGCCGCATTGCCCGCCCCCAAACACACTGTTGCTTTGTGATTGTGCTCAGAGCAAATCAGCGGGCTTGGGACAAGATGAATTCTCGTGGTTTTGTGCTTGCAGGCAAGGTTTATCTAAAACGTAGCTTAAAGGCAGAGAGTTGATTGCAATTGCACTCAAGGGTCCTTGCTCAAATCTTTCCTGCACCGCCTTGGGGCAGTTAAGAGCAAAAACAGAAAAAACAAGACATTGACAGAAAAAAACCAAACACTACAGAGACAGATCGTGACAGTGTAACCTTTGCGGTGAGGTTAACCAAATGACCATCATTGCTTGATAGAATGTCAAATCTAAAATGGTCAGCATTGTGTGTGTGTGTGTGTGTGTGTGTATATATATATATATATATATATATACATCTAGAGAGAGAGAGAGAGAGAGAGAGAGAGAGAGAGAGAGAGAGAGAGAGAGAGAGAGAGAGAGAGAGAGAGAGAGAGAGAGAGAGAGAGAGAGAGAGAGAGAGAGAGAGAGAGAGAGAGAGAGAGAGAGAGAGAGAGAGAAAGAGAGAGAGAGAGAGTAGTCCGTATTTTAATTTAGCCATGATTAAATCATTGAGTTGACTAGTTCTTTTTTTGTTTTTTCCTGAAACTCAATTATACCAATGCCACAGGCATATTCTAATCTCTAAAATGTTCATATTTTTTTCTCCGGTTCATTAATAATTTGATATTGTGTAGGAACTTAAGGTCACTGTGCTGTTCTTAATCTAAAAAGTCTGATGCCCAAACTTTTAGCATGACTGCTTTATTCCGTTTTTTTCCCCGAGTGAAAATGGCCTTCCAAAGATCTCTTTTCCAAGTGTAATTACTTTATTCTGCCAGGTAATTATAGTGTTCGGTGTCATGATAAATACACACCCTCAGGCAAAGAAGTGAAAGCGTGCATGTCTCGTGCAACCAGTTTATTTGAGGTAATTAGCGCCATGCTCCTTGGCTGCTTGAATTTACATATCACCGAGATAAATCACCTGTCACATTTTTTTTAATCACACCAGCGACATTTACCAAAGCACTGGCACTGGAAGTTTTCAGGCACAAATAACAGGTGACACAAATCTGCTATCCGGCGTTTCGACTGCCCGTCAGGGTGTCTGGTTTGAATCGCCTTACATTTTTAAAAGGACACATCGGATATCGCTGTGTTTGCATGGCAGGAAACTTCAAATCACTTGTCATGCACACGCCCAAAACACATGAACAACTACACACTATCAACACTGAGCAGCAACGCCCGTAATATATAATAAACAAACAACAAATAAATCACCTGTGCACATGACAATGGCTCCGGTTATGTTGTTCATTTAATTCCATACTGTATATCCCACTATTGTACCATATTTACATCAAATTAAATTAATGGTTGATGCTTTGGCTGTAGTTTTGTTCCAACAGCAGATCTTACTGCATTTACTGTACAGTATTTGTGCTGTTCGGACCGGTGCAGTTGTACAAAGCATACAGGCTTACTGTACATCACTGATCGTTGCAGTGTGATAACATTAGGCATGCAGTGATGATGCGTATCCAAATCCATTTGGAAGATACCTGATTTTGATCGATGGATATCTAATTCCATTCATGAATTGCACCACTTGCGATTTGTAAACATTCATAAGTGAATCATGTAATCTCAACCATCTCAAATTTATTAGTATTGCATTTCTTTGTTTATTTATTGATATATTTATTTCATTGGTACAGTGGACATTATTCAATACAAGAATAAACTATGTAAATAGGCCGGACTTAATATAAATGCTAGTTTTCAGCCGTCATCCCGGGGCAGGTTTCTAAAATAGCACAGTGAGACGCATTAAAATTTAAAACCACAATGACAGAAATAAGAGCCAAATAAGTAAGACATCATAAAGCAGACAATACAAACAGTTGCAGTACTCAATTACAAGACAATAGACCAGGACAGACCAATCACTTCGAGTTATCACTTTGCTGGCCAGAAGCCCACTGGAACGCGCTGGAGTCTGGGAACGGTGTTTCATGGGTGGATTTTTACCCGTGTTTAAGTTGTTGTTGTTGTTGTTTTTTTTTTTTTTGTTTTGTTTTTTTAAGTGAATTGTATTGTGTATTGGAAACTTATTCCAGGATTGTGTTCCTCTTACAGAGGTGACCATTTGAACGAATTTTGTTCTCCATCTTGTTGTATTACAATCACCCCTGGTCAAGGCCCGAGTTCTCCGTCTTTCACTGTTTCGGAATGAATTTATCTAAAGGTGGGAGTGCAAGCACATTTAAAACTTTATAAATGAGACAAGCATTCACAAAGATCTGATAGCTATCCAGATCCAGAATGTGAAGTGTTTTTCAAAAGATACAATTGTGGGAGTGGTTTCCTGTCTAGGATTTGAACTGGCCTTTTGAAGAGAGACTTGATGGGTTTTAGTACAGTTTCTGTTGTGTGTGTCCAAGTTGTGAGGCAATAATTTATATGTGAGAATATTGTTGCGTGCGAAAATACTTTAGCTGTTGTGGAGGCGAGGAACGGTCTTATATCAGTGGTCCTCAACTAGAAATGCTGTCGGTCCCCTTTTTATTTATTTATTTATTTTAATAAGACCAAGGTCCGGTCCCATGCACGGCGGTGATGGGGAGCAGGGCTATATGCCCATTTAGTATGGTCAAGCCAAGCTTATACAAATCAACACTCCTCACAACCAACCAATAATGGGGTGCATGAAAATAATTATTCACTTTGCCAGTACACAGCAAATAATGAGAGTTATTGTGTTGAGGCACAGGAACTCTTTTATTTTGTTAAGTTGTGCCTGCTTAATTAATAATAGAAATAGCCCTTTTAGGGAAAGGACATTTTTACTTTAACTTTGTTCAACAGTAGTTGTTTTTTTTTCCCCTTAATTTAACAAAAACAATACAAAATACTCATTTTACCAAAATAAATACTAAACATGAAAACAAAAATATCCTTTTCATTTTTACAATTCCTCTTTTCACATCCGCTCTGAAATCACTGAAGCATATCAGAAGAGGAGTTAAGAACCATTTTAAATACTGACACAAGGGAGCACAGGAATGTGCAGTGCTGTTCTTCCACTAAAGGTGAATGCAATGTCTGAGGCATGCAAATATTATTTGAGGACGCCATTGTTATGTTCATTTACCATGTTGTGGTATTCTGCTGTTAAACAGCTGCAAAGATCCCCGGGTAGACGGGAGCAAAACTGCACACAATCGAAACCTCCCGCGATTCGTCTTGTCTAATTGTCTGTGTGCGGCTCTCCTGGACTAAAGCTGTGGGCAGTAGCACACTGTGGCTTCGCACATGCGTCTGTTTCTTGACACAATCAAAAATTTTGAATGCATGTGTATTTGGATAGACGCGTGCTGACGCTTATGTATGGGCACACCTTAAGTTCAGAGGAGCCAATCAGCGCATCGTATATGCTGACGCTTATGTATGAGCACATCTTAAATTCAGGGGAGCCAATCAGCGCGTCGTTATCGCCGACATGCCCTGCCCAGCCGGGTCTCCAGTTAGTCAAACATTATACAACACACAGTCGCGCTGCTGCGGTCCTCTGCAATACAAATGTTAGTGCACGCAAAGAATACAACGGATAATTTTCACAAGCGATCGAGGTAATGCGCAGATTATAGTCCACAAATATAAAATGTATAACGTAAAAATCACTTTATAAATTATTTTTTTATACAATTTGCCGAGGGTCCGGACAGAGGAGGTCCGGACAGAGGAGGTTCGGACAGAGGAGGTCGGCGGTCCGGTCGTGGATCGCGGTCCGCCAGTTGAGGAAGGCTGTCTTATATGATTGAAATTTGACAAATTGTATTTAATGCCTGCCCTGACCTCACGTCCATGGTTTTGTCAATACAGGTATATTCTTTCCCATTTTCAAAAAAATGAATTTAAAACTTCACTTCTTTGTTGTGCGCCCACCAAGACTTAAGACCTAAGGCTTCTGTATGTCTTGTAGCCATTTCCAGGCGCTCAAGCCCATGTGAAAGTCTCCAGCAGTGAGATGGTGCCTTATGGTAGTGCTCCGACATCATTTTGAGCGGCTAATTGTCCACCGCTCACAAGACAGACTTCTCGCTGCGTCCCCCGACTACTCCGCAGGGCCCCTTTGGTTTGTGTCGTTGGCAGTTAGATGTGCTGCTTTCGATGCATGGCTCACTGACAATGATAGTGAGGTGCTGTCAAACTGAATCAAGAAAGTCATTTGAATAAACTTAATTTGACCATGTAAATCACTTGTGCATGATTAAAATGTGGTAAATTGATCTAATTTTCACCTTTTCTTCAAAATGATGTAATCTTAAACTATATTAATCACGTACAGTCTTATTAAGTCAATTTACGGACAGATTTTCAGTGCAGGACGTGGAAGTCGTTGCCATGAAACCCAACGCAGATTAAGCTGCTAGAAAAAGCAGCTAGACCGATGCACACTGTCTTACATTATTATTTTATGTGTGTTGTGTTGACAATAACGTAGGGATTAATATTTTGAATTCTAAACCATGTTTAAAAATAAATAATGAAAAGGTTACCTCACTGTGGGCGTCCCGGTGGACCAGTGGTTAGCGTGTCGACCTCACAGTGCAGAGGTACCGGGTTAAATTCCAGCTCCGACCTCCCTGTGTGGAGTTTGCATGTTCTTCCCAGGCCTGCATGGGTTTTCTCCGGGTACACCTGTTTCCTCCCACATTCCAAAAACATGCATGGCAGGCTGATTGTACACTCTATGGTCCCTAAGTGTGAGTGTGAGTGTGGATGGTTGTTCGTTTGTGTGTGCCCTGCGATTGGCCTACAACCGGTTCAGGGTGTCCCCCGCCTAATGCCCGAAGACGGCTGGGATAGACTCCAGCACACCCCGTGACCTATGTGAGGGTAAAGTGGACCAGAAAATGGATGGATGGATTAACTCACTATGCTGTGCAGTAAATGTGTTAAGGTACTTCTAACTAGTGCTAAAACTAACAAAACAATTTACATGTGACATCAAAGGATCACAGCATATAGAAAGTTAGATTTCTCAACTCCACAGTGTAACCATGTCATGTCGCCATTTGGCAAAACACACACACAAAAAAAAAACATTTTTGTTTATCCAGCTATTTAGCAGCTCGTGTCATTTAATCAGGTCAATTGCTAATCAACTGAGTAATTTGAATCATCTCCGTCTGGGCATGCAATCATTTAAGATGAGACGACAAGCAGAAAGGACTGATGAACGAAAATACACCTTGACTTTTTCTCTGCCACAAAGCAGGATCATAAATACTTTAACCTGATTCTTATACAGTCAAATTGTGTGTGTGTGTGTGTGTGTGTGTGTGTGTGTGTGTGTGTGTGTGTGTGTGTGTGTGTGTGTGTCAATCTCTCTCTCTCTCTCTCTCTTTCTCTCTATCTCTCTCTCTCACTCATATATAAATACACCTCATTCACATCTCTTAAATAAAATTAAATACATGACTGCAACTCATCATGTGTTATGATTATACACCCTTGAGTGTTATGAGTGATTGTAGGTTGTTTATGTACAATAAGGTTATGGACAACACACACACACACACACACACACACACACACATTCACACACAAGCAAATTTATCCACATTTTCCCTTTGCAGGGCTGTTATGACTGAAACTATATGAAGAAGTCAAGATTAACGATTTAATCACCTATTGTTTAATTTTGTGTAATGAGGGGTTTCACAAGAAAATGCTCACAATGTATGAGAATTTTACATTTTGGTAGAAATTTTTGCAAGCATCATGGAAGCTGACATGTTTGATTTGCCATTTGCAGGCCACACAAAAAGATGTGGTGGGCCAGATCTAGTTTGGAAGTGTGAATGCCCCCACCTACTCGCTTAAACTGGCTGGGATAGGCTCCAGCATTTCTGCAACCCTTTGTGAGGATAAAGCGGTTCTGATAATGGATAGATGGATAATTAAAATTGCCCCTGAGTACTTGCACTTTAGAATTCAGATTTCATGTGAAAGTCTGAATTATTGAAGGATGTCTTGTTTATGTTATCTGCCAAGAGCCGACGAATGTAAATTAGCTGTATGCTAACTTGGGCACAGTTAGGCAGTTATCCTCCTGACTACCAGGAAAAAAAAATGTTGTCCAATCACATTTATTTTGAAATTCCCCAATCTATGTGAAGTAATTGGACTACTCCAAAAGAAATTTTTGAAATTCCACTGCATTTTTTAAACACTTGAATACTAGGCTCAAATACACTTAAAACAACTCAAACAACACGTTAACGTGTTCATAAGAGTCTTATAAATAAAATGCCAACAGCATTTCAAGACAAAATGTGTTTGATAAAAAGTATTACTTTTCCTCTTCCCATAAAAAGTGCTTGCACTGCGGGAAGCCATTTTCTTACTTTTTCTAACCCCTACAAATTTGCTATCATTGGAAAGCACTGAATGTCCTCTTTAGAGTAACAAAAGGAGTTAATGCGATTGGATGCACTGGGTGGGAGATATTTAGGTTTAAAAATGTCCTCTACAGAGGACAAATTTGAACGACGGGTAGTCAGGAGGGTATTGTACCAGTGTTCATTGATCTGCATTATCCCTTTCAAATATCCAATAAGAATGAAGAAAATCTGTGTTTAAAGGTTTCAGTCAATTTTAAAAAACTGCATCTCATGAACAAATTTAATCGGAGTCTTGATCGAGGAAAGTTTAAGTTGGAAGAGCCATGTTCGCCTTGTCAGTCATAAAAATGCACAAGTCCAGTTGCATAAATCTGGAAATTATAAAGAATGATTCATCAAAAATGCCACAAAACCTTTTTGTTGTCCTTTAATTTATCCAAATCTCATGGATTCCCATTTCAAATGGTGCCAGTACGTGTCCCATATAAATGAATACCAAATTTGCATATGTATTTGCAACTACATAATAAGGTGAGATTGATCTTTTTGTGATTTTGCACACAAAATGTATTCCCGTAATATTGATTTTTCTGTGAGATTATTTCTGGTGTTTGTAAAAAATAAACAAATATGGTTGCTCGAACAGTGTGGTCCACCTGTTTCAGTGTGAACAATTACAGAACCAAACCATAACTCAAATTTTAAGATTTTTTTTTTTCATAAGACCAACAATTAAATCAATCTCCCTCTACAATAACTGAACTCAAAACAAAAGCGAGTTCATGAAGATTGTATTCATAGCAGCCTCCCATTGATAACTCGGGAACTATTGAGAGGTGAGCCAATGTCTGTGTCCCATTGGAATTCTCATTGCAGGTTATCTCCCACTTAGATAACCAACAACAAATTAAACTCATTTTTAGTTCAGGTGACTTTAACAATAGAGACTTTGGTCTTGCAGAATATTTGCCGATTTTTACATTGTATATTTATTCATTCGTGCATTTAGCGTGAATCAAACGGACTTTTATCATGTCGAGAAGAAAGTCGGCCTCTGCATAATTTAGTCCATTTCTATGCAAATAGAAATGGAAATTGGGGTCTAATTAAAGATCCTAGAGGATAACGAGCATGGACACACAAACCATTCTCTCCGTGAATACACACGCACACACACAAACATTGTCAAATGTTTGTCCCAGCAAAGATAGACCAGAAAAAGTCATTAGAGTCTGGGATCAAACCTGTGTATTTGTTGACTATTTTTGGAAATTGGCAAAAATAACAGACACACCTCCATACACTTGACCACCAGATATGGACAAATATGAACTAATTTCTGCATTTTAAGCTCAAAAGTATTTGATGGTGTTTAGGTCAGTGCTCTCAAGAATTTCCACACCAAACACATCAAACGAATTTTGTATGAAGGACTTGAAAGTGATACTTGAGTATCTTAACACAAAACAATCAAGGACATCCGATCAGATTTTTTGGTATCCGAGTCAAGTCTTTGGTTTTAAGGATCTGCCGATACCAAGTCCCAATCCGATATCTTGGCAATACATTCATTTCACAAAATAAAAAACGGGCATACAAATGGTCTCCAATTAATATAGAAAGACACGAGCACTGCGGCCGCCCTCCAACCACGCCCCAGTAGCGCAAGCCCTGTGGCTACACTCCAACCCTGATTGAGAACGAACTGTAACTGCCACACATTCCTGCTCCGGTAGCATGTGTCTTGCAGCCACTCTCTGACCCTGCTCTAGTGGCGCACATCTTGCGGCCGCCCTCCAAACCACTCTGACCACTCTGCAACCCTGCTCCCTCCTGAAACTGGCCTCCTCTAGCACTCCCAGCCCTCTTTCTGAACGGCCCCAAGGAATGTTCCTGGGTCTCATCCTTGGCCTTCCGTTCCTCCGGGACTTCTACCGGGACTTCCCTAGTAGGGTATCAGGTGGTCGCCCTTGAGGGGGGCGGACTGTCGTGACAATACATCTATATTGAAACAGCGCTTTCACAACAGCTGCAGCTGTAACAAAGCGCTTTACAGAACAGTTCACATAAAATAACAAAATGTGGTAATATAAAACATAAGACATGGAAAGTCATGCAATCTTAACCACTTTTTCTGCATACACTTTGTTGTTTGAAGCAGTTCTAGATGAAAGAGGAGAGAATCAAAGTGTCCTTTCACCAGTGGATCAGAGACATCATGCTCAAAATGTGCACACGTCTGCTACTAGCTAAGTTTGAAAGTAAACAAGAAGCTGTAGTGTCCATTGATGAAAAAAGGGATTGGTTCACGTTTCCTGTCCCATGTAAATCCGCTTCAATTCCTAGCACCGACTCTCAGTTCCAAATAAACATATCGACGCTCCTCTCTCCTCATCCTCAGCTCCAGCTGCCATCCATCCAGCCGCACCAATACAGACAGTCCAACAGTGCTGACATCTCCACTGAACAAAACGGGGCTGTGAAAAATATGATAAGATAGGATGAGACAACCTTGATTTGTCTCACAATGGAGAAATTCCCAATTTACAGCAGCAAAATTATGAAAGGGAGAAGTAGAACAAAAAGTATATAAATAAATATAAATTATAAAATATAAGTATAAGCATATTATAAATGGGTGAGTGGGGGTGAGTCCAGGTTTTCAGGTCTGTCTATTCAATAGCCTGACAGCAGTCGGCAGGAACGAGGGGCGGGCGCCC
>NW_017805631.1:686904-717866 GCF_001891065.2 Hippocampus comes | reverse complement strand
AGATAGATAGATAGAAAAAATGAACACAGACTACATCTTAAGTTTATAAAACAACTTAAAACTATTATTGTAGCAAAAATGTGTTCTGTTTTCATCTTTGTGAATTAATATCATACATGAGCTTTCTGGGTTTATTTTAAATGTATTTATGTTGTTATTTACATATGTTCATATAGAAGAAGGAAGGTCAAACATTCATTTGAGAATAGTAGTTTACTTAAATTTATTACACAATAGTGGCATTTTTTCTTACACTTGACAAACACCATATATTTACTAAAATGATTACTAAAACTAATAAAAACCAAACTGAAAAAATAAAAACCAATTAAATCTAACAAATTTGCTCTAACAATTAATTCAAACTAATTGAATTAAAAAAAAAGAAGCATAATGAAAAATAAAAAACTATTCTTACCCTGATCTACATAATGTTAACTAATGTACTCAACAAATACTTTTTTATTTTCTTTTTTAACTGGAAGCCGGGACTCTTGACCTGTTCAGTACTATATCATGTTTAAATCCAGTTTGACTTCATACAAAAGACTCAGTGTACCTTCTGTGCTCTACTGAGCATATTTTAGCTTTGACTGAAGCTATTATAAACAGTCCAAACAATGAATCAGATGGAAAAAAACAAATTTGTGCTGCATTTTATGCCTCACTTTTTGTATGTTTTTCATACTGCAAAATATATTGCTGGGTTAAAAAATAGTTCAATTTGAAGAGGTAGACAATTTACCAAATTGTCAGTCTGTCATGTTATTTTAAACGCGCAAAAACCTACCTGCGTCAGTGCTTAGTCTCTCATTTTTCCCATCATTCGTCAATAGTCAACAAAATGGGACAGGCTCCAGAATGCCCACGACCCTCGTGAGGATAAGTGGATTAGAAAATGGATGGATGAATATTGTGGATTTCTTTGTGCATATTCTGTCTCGCCAATACCCTTGAAAAGTTGTCCCCAATCAGAGAGACCACAAAAAAAAGAGGAAAAAAAGACAGTTTGAAACAGCGCTGGAGTAGTGTTTTGTTGATTGCGAATGACTTGTCATAAAAAGAAGGTTGGGGAGCCCTGCCAGAATTGTTATGTGCACCCCTGATCAAAGCTGATGTTATCCGAAAGTAATTCAGAGCCTGTCTGCTGCAAAACAGCAACATATTCTGCAGACTTCTTCCAGTGCAGAAAATCTCTTCAACAGTTCTGCTTTAATTAGATATAACAAGACAATCACTTCATGGCTCTCATGTAATCAAAGGTGTAATTGTACCAGTATGCAATTAAATAGAAAGGGTGTAACATGTCAATGCATTGGTATTAAAAACAAATAATACTAATTTACGCTGGAAAGTGTTGATTGGTTCATTTAAACAAACACAAAAAAAAGGTGTCATACCTTTCTGTTTCACAGAATGACAAGGCTGTCATAGCTTTGAAATTACTCCATCCAAAGGCACACTGCCAATATTGCGTCTTCTCAGAAATATTCCAATTCTCGACAGTTTTGAGTCATATACTGTAATATAAGCACATTTCCATCCTCCCAGGTAATTTGAATTTTATATTCAGCTGCTGGCTTGCAATTTTATTCGTAATATAGCTGAAAGCTTCACGGTCATTACTGTCCTGCTTTTGTTTCCGGTGACACACACTTTTAGAACAGTTAAAAAAAAAAAAAACCCTCATCCATTCTTTGAAATGAAACATCTTAGGCCAGGTGGCCAAACGGTGACCTTGGTCACACTGACAAATATAAAACAATTTATTCAATGCAAATAAGTTACCAGACATAAAATGTGCCATTGTTCCCAACGTGGCAGGTAGACACTTGAAACAAAAAAAACCTTCTTTGCAACCTACTCAAATTTACATGCATAATACAATTTAATGTTTCATTCTGCTTGGATAATTAGGGATGTTAAATTATTCAGCAAATCTGCCAAATAGACTTTCACAGAATTTTTTCAAACCGGCATATAGAAGATTGTTTACTGCTCCCTATTATAAACGTTAAAGCCAGATGATACCAGAATAGTCAATGTGAGATGGGTGTGCAAACACTGGTGGTGGATTCCAATGCAACTGAAACTGATTTAATTCAACAAAAAGAGGACATAAAAACAACTCAAAAAAGCGATGTGACAAAGGGTTGATATGCAAAGCAAAGAAAAATCACTTGAGCTAACTGTAGGACAATGTCGCGGGAGGAAAATACGAATAGAAACAAAACATTAAACTAAAATAAGCGGCACGGTGATTGACTGGTTAGCATGTCCACCTCACAGTTCGGAGGTCATGGGTTCAAATCCAGCCCCAGCCTTCCTGTGTGGAGTTTGGATGTTCTCCCCATGCTTGCATGGTGTGATTGTGAGTGCGAATAGTTGTTTGATTATGTGTGCCTTGCGATTGGCTGTCAACCATTTCAGGGTGCCAGCTGCCTGCTGTGTGAACAGAGCTGGGATAGGCTCCAGCACGCCCGCGACCTCTCGTGAGGATAAGCGGCTGGGATAATGGATGGATGGATAAACTACTGAGAAATACAGTCTTCTCACCCTACTTAGCGGTTCAGTTATTGCAAATTCACTGTTGCAGGGTATTTTATCTGTGACATTAACTTCATATTTTGCGGGTTTGCCCATTCTGCTGATTTTCTTACATCTAAATCATGGCCTCACCGAACTCCTCTCTACTCCCTGGTTTTTGCCTCGGCGACCGCAAAGGCCGTTTTCCGTTTGGCCCTTTAGGACTCCCCCTTCAGTTTGACGGTATCACTCACCGCTCGTGTCCACCAACAGGTTTGGGTTTTGCCACCACGACAAGCATCAACCCCCGTACGGCCACAACGAAAGTTGGCTGCCTCAACAACAGAGGTGAGGAACATGGCAATGTGCAAAGTTGTGCCAGAAAGGGGAGTTGTTCTGACACGGGACTCTTCCAGACGTTCCCAACAATCTCTCAATATTTTTGGGTGTGCCAGGTCGGAGCAGCATCTTCCCTCACATTTGGAGCCATCGCACCACCAGGTGGTGATCATTAGGCAGCTTCGCCCCTCTCTTCACCAAAGTATCCAACACATGCGGCCGCAAAATCATGACATGACTACATGTCGATAATCAAACCATGGCCTCGGGTGTGCTGATGCCAAGTGTACAGATGGACACCCTTATGTTTAAACATGGTGTTCGTTATGGACAATCCATGACGAGCGCAGAAATCCAGTAACAGAACATCGCAATTGTTCAGATGGGGAGGGGGTTCTGTTACTCCCATTCATGCCCTCGTAGGTCTCACTGTCATTGCCCACATGAGCATTGAAGTCACCCAGCTTAACGATGGACTCCTCAGGGGGAGCGATTTCCAGCGCACCCTCCAAGGACTCCAAAAAAGTGGTTTCTCTTAACTGCTGTTTAGTGCATAGGGACCAACAACATTTAGGATCCATCCCCTCCACATGAAGATGGAGTGAGGCTACACTCTCGTCCACCGGGGTAAACCCCAATGAAGCACCAAGTCGGTGAGCAACAAATATGCCTACATCTGATTGGCGCCTCTCACTTGAGGCAACTGTAGAGTAGAAGAGTCTCCAACCTTTCTAGAGAGAACTCGTACCAGAGCCCAACCTGTACGCAGAGGCGAGCCCGAATAGATCTAGTCAGAATTTCTTGCACACCAGCTCAGGCTCTGTCTCTGCTGGATAGGTGACATTGTATGTCCCGAGACCTAGTTTCTGTAGATCGGACCACCAAGGTCACTGCCTTTTGCCGCCGCCCAGCTCACAGGGCACCTGACCCCTTTGGCCCCTCTCACAGGTGGTGAACCCATAGGAAGGGGGACTCACGTTGCCTTTTTGGACTTAGCCCAGCCAGGCCCCATGGGCGCAGGCCGATTGCCAGCGAGCCCCACCTCCAGGCATGGCTCCAGAGGGGGGTGGGGGGGGGTGACCTGCATCCAGGCAAGGGAATCTTGGGCTTTATTTTAAATGTTATTGAATAAATTATTGCCCGGGTCTAGATTGTTTTCCTGGATATCTAATGATCTGCATTTTTCCCAAAAAAACTGTGTTTTTTCATGCGTGGATCAGAATGTCCACTTTGGCAGCTAA
Organism: Hippocampus comes; assembly: GCF_001891065.2. Classification (NCBI taxonomy): domain Eukaryota; kingdom Metazoa; phylum Chordata; class Actinopteri; order Syngnathiformes; family Syngnathidae; genus Hippocampus; species Hippocampus comes. The sequence goes on along the minus strand of NW_017805631.1, from coordinate 713,760 downwards.
TTTCACTATCTGCAAATTGTTGCTCATCTCGTCTCTGAACTGAAACGTGGAATCATCTTCTAGATTTATTGTCATTTTTTTGTTGTTTCAGGTATTCATGAATGAAAAAGAGGCATAAACAATCGCTTGGTCCATTTCTAGTCTTCACCCAGTCCTGTCATTATCACAGTCAGTGAATCCATGTTTTGTGTTGTTTGAGGTCTTTGAGTCTTTGAGAAGCTCGGCCATCCGGGAGGGGCTCAGTGTCGAGTCGCTTCTCCTCCACGTCAAGAGGAGCCAGATGAGGTGTCTCGGGCATCTTATTAGAATCCCTCCTGGACACCTCCCTGGTGAGGTGTTCCGGGCATGTCCCACCAGCAGGAGGCCCCCGTGGACGATCCAGGACACCCTGGAGAGACTATGTCCCCCAGCTGGCCTCAGAACGCCTCGGGATCCCCCGGGAAGAGCTGGAATAAGTAGCTGGGGAGAGGGAAGTCTGGGCTTCCCTGCTAAAGCTGTTCCCCCCGCGACCTGACCCCAGATCTGCGGTACAAAATGGATGGATGGATGGATGGATGGAGGTCTTTGAGTTCTTTTATGATGATAACTTTTGCTTCCCCGGGCACGCCATTTAGTTGTGTCATGACCATGCAGTTTCTTGTCCATGTCGCTTGTATCTTATTTTGTTTTCTCAGGATGCATACCTGTCATGCAATTTCGGCGTTCTTTTTGTCATGTGTTTATTTAAATACACACCAGTTCCTTTAATTACCGGTACTGTGCTTGCTGCAACAATTCAATCTTGCGCTTTTGGTTCACAAGACAAACTACTATTGCCAGCTTTGTCCTCGTGTCTTTTCTGGCAAGTATGTGGCAAGTGTAAATATCATGGCTGTCAACGTTCACGTTATTTGTAGGGAGAAATGTTAAAACTTACTGAAGTGTCTTTCGCGCTTCTGGTGGAGTGTCCTCACCATCCTTACATCCACCTAGCTTAAATTCGGTGTGTAGTTCGCATCGCATTTGTTATTATATATTCCATCTATGTATATTGTTTGAAGTCCTTTATTCATTAATCCGGTATGTCTGTTTGTTTTTTTTTATCTTTCTCCTGTTTTCAGCTGTTGAATCTCATCAATAGTTCTTTCAGCATGTTTTCTTGATTGACCACTTAACTTAGTTCATAGGACATGAAATTTTGTGATTTTTTTTTTTATATCCTCCAAGTCCTCCTCAACTCCAGTATTTACTTTCTTCTGCATTTTCAGGCCTTCTTTTTCTGCAGTTTGCTGCTGTCCCTCTTTGACTAAAGTTTGAAGTGCAAACTAGAGAACCCTCAGACACTGAAGTGTGTTCAGTTTGACAAGGCGCTTTTTGTTATGTTTACTCAACAACCACAGTTGCCACAAAGTCACATTTGCCGTTCACCACCTGCTTTGACACGACTGCAAGGGGGAGGGGTTGCTCTAACCGGCGACAGCTCTCCTCCCCAGAGCTGGTTGACAGTTACCTTGTCATCATTTTCAGACACAAGGTGACAATAGAACCTGACAAACCAGGCCAAGAAACAATATTACAATGCTTGCATCCTTCACTGACGTAGCCAATCTGATATGTCAATAGAGTAGTCTCCTCAGAATCAGGGGGCATTTACAACACAAAAAAATAAATAAATAAATAATCACGACAGAAATTTTCTGGGGGTGAATTTTTATTAGGTTCTGACCAAATCGAATAATGTTTCAGGATTCCAAAGATGCAGGCTCAGACAAAGTGAAAAAAAAAACAACTGGCATGACTACTACGTAAGCGATGTAGAAGAGGAAGCGCCTCAACCACCTCTGGAGTTCGTGGAGTTCTTTGAAAGTGACACAGAGGATGAAGATTTCATTGGATTTAGCGATTTGGAGTGACACTGTGATAGAGATATCTATGAGCTAAATGTTTAAAGTTTCATTTAATTTGGGCACGTCTAAACGTTTGGGTGCGTATCCAGAGCCCCCAAATGCCTGTGTGCAAAGGCACCGCCCGTCTGGGCGGAGGGCTTTTGAGGTCCACAATTATCACGTCAATGCAAGGGAGGGAAGAAGGCTAGACTCGGTCACAAAGTGGGAATGAACAATTCGGGAACGGTTTGAGAACACCTGTCGCGCCCAGGCGACATTTGTCATCTGCAAAGTCTGCAACTTGTTGATTCATTGTAGACCAACCAGACAGAAAGGCGTCAACGTATCCGTGGTTCAAAGCTTAAACCAAGGTAACCAATCACTACCGAGGGGGCGTGGTATGCAAATATCGGGGTCAGTGTTTTTCTTGGATTTTGCATATGTAACAATAAAAGTTCAAACTGGCGGACAGGGAACTCTGAGCGTGATTATCGGGGCAACAACCGTTGCCCTCAGAGATACCTCCCGCCGGTATTGAAGACAATTTTCCCTGTGTGCCGAGTCATTTATTTAACTTTGTCAGAGAATAACTCTGACACACTGTTACGCGAACATACCAGGCATGTTCTCAGTTCATTGTTTGTGCGTCATGAAATGTTCGCATATTGTACACATATTCAGGCTGTTGTTCTCTATTTTTATTTTTATTTGCCTGTCAAGATGACATGTCTGTTCTTGGTGTTGGATTTTATCAAATAAATTTATCCCAAAAATACGACTTATACTCAAGTGTGAATTATGTGATTTTTTTTCTTCTTCATTATGTATTTTATGGTTGGTACAACTTAGAAGGGGATTGTTTTTTGTTTTGTTTTTTTTGTGTGTTTTGTTTTGTTTTTTTCTGTTGTTTATTGGACATATTATCCTCGAACTTAAATGTCCAAAGTCCGGCCCGGGGGCCAAATGTAGCCCATGGTCGAATTTCATCCGGCCCTTGGCCTCTGTCATAAAATCAGTTACGTCTGGCCCCCAGGTTGTGCGCAATGCGCACGCGCGAATCTTCGAGCTAACACACTAAATGCTGTTATTCATTTAGCCACTGTAGGGCAGCAGCACTCAACGCGACATCGCCCCATGTTACCTTTTATCCCCCAATTTTCTGAAATGGCGTCAATTAACAAAAAAAAGGAAAGTTGACTGCACGGGACGACGCTTCAAGGATGGATGGAAATTGAACAATTTATTCATTGAGATACACAACAATTATGTCTGCCTCATTTGCAAAGAGACAGTGGCTGTTATTAAAGAGTATAATGTCAATTGACATTACCAAACAAGACACACCGACATGTACGACAAGATTACAGGGAAAGAAGGCACTGCGAAATTGAAGAAGCTTGAAGCTAGTTTAATCTCACAGCAGCAGTATTTTGCACGAGCCCGAGAATCAAATGAGAACGCCACAGTGGCGAGTTACGAGGCAGCAGCGCTGATCGCAAAGCATTCCAAACCATTCAACGAAGGTGAATTTATCAAAGACTGCGTGATGACTATGGTGAAGAAAATCTGTCCTGAGAAGCAGCAAGAGTTTGCCAAAGTCTGCTGGTTTGAAGATGTGTCCATCGGTCATCAAAAGACAATTGAGAGACAGAGGAAAGAGGTTTGACTTTGTTTGCTGGCTTGCGACGAAAGCACAGACGCCTCAGACGTACAGAACGGCTTGCTAAAATGTGTTTAAATATATTGTTGTTCGATGTAAAGGACGTCAGCCAAGGTCCACACACACACACACACACACACACACACACACACACACACACACACACACACACACACACACACACACACACACACACACACACACACACACACACACACACACACACACATGCACGCACACACACACATTTTACCACATCAAATCTGGCCCCCTTGGCAAATGATTTGGACACCCCTGCTCTAAATTGTTATAACTTTGAAGTAACCTTCACAAGTATGAACATTAGTTTTTTTTAATTCCAAAGGCTTTTTGTCTTTTTTTTTTTTTTTAACTGAACCCAGCAACTTGTGCCCTACATGCTGAATAACAAACAAATAAATGACAACGTGAAGCGGAAAAACAAGACTCTTTTACCTTGGGGAGCGAAGCAAAAATATTCCACCTGCCTGAATCCTAATGAGGCTTTACAAGATGCAACTGTGTCTTTCACAACTCCAGAGGTGAAATCACAAGTTCTACACCTGAAACACCGGGGACACGTCAAAAGTAATTGTTTTTATTTCCACTATGGAGAAATAGAGGGGAAGGATGAAGAGAAATTTGTCTGTACCTGAGCCCACCTGCTCACTGGACAAGAGATGTGCTGTTTTTGGAATTCAACCAAGGGTAAAATATCTCAACAGATGCCTCTCTCTCAGTGGCTGCTTGTCTACTCACAAAGGGCAAAGATCAAGTGGACGGCAGTATTCCAGCACAGCTGGCACCTGCCAGAGTGAATTAAAATTTCATCATATGTACTTCTGTTCAATTATCATAAACCACAAATGACTGCAGACCTTGGCCGTTTCTAGGCATACAGCTCTACTGGGGCGCAGGACCCCTACTACAGTGGTCCAAACACTCGGTATGGGGCAGCAGATATATATTTTGTAAATTCTGTCGCAGAGCTGCGGAGTAGATGTGCCCCAATTATACATTATCACCACGGCAGGAATATAACGGCTGGTTGCCGATCCACAAAGTATTAGTCGCACTGGGGACCGGTACGTGGCGGAAAAAATGTAGGGGACCACTGCCCTATGATATTCCCTTCATCTCTCACACACACACACGCACGCACGCACACACGCGCGCACACACACACACACACACACAGACACACTAAAACTACTGCTGAAGAGATGAATATGAATGTACAAATATATACACACACACACACACATATAGATAGATAGATATTTTTTGATATAAAGTATTTTGACAGCTATTACTTTGGAAATTACAACAAAAGCATCGTAAAGCTGTTTTGGTGTCACATTACCAGAGCTCAAACTGCTTTGTATGCTCAGTGTTCTGCATCCCAGGGAAAGCTGTGTGCATAGCAACTTGGTCGGCGCAATGTACCGTATGTGTACAAAGTCCTAATTTGATTGGAAGATAGCTGCTGTTGTTGTTGACCAAAAACTTGATAGCACCTTGAAGATAAGATCATGCTACATTTGGTCAGCTTGCTTTAATATGTTCATGTAAGCGAGCAATCTGTAGTTGCCAATTAAAACTTTGAGATCTGCATGAAATATTTAAAAGCCATTTGCAGTAACACCTCCAATGCTTCATGTTAATATTTTGTTTAATGTCACATTTAGACTCTAACAGAAAATTCCAGGAGGTAGATGTAACATCTTTCTATCCCGAGCACAAATTGGCACCACTTCAGACAGATCAAATACACAGAAAGATTGAGTTTGGTCTCAATTTTAAGCATTTGACAGCAATTGCATTATTCTGCTCATAGGAGAAATAGTCATTGCCAGAACAGGACCAACGTCTTGCAGCATGGTTAATGGAACATAATGGTTCTGTCTAAAGGTCTTCGTACCAGACTCCCTCAAAAGAGTATCAAACAGCTGCAGCTGATTCAGAATGCTGACACTCGGGTTTTGACCAGAACAAAGAGATCAGAACATACTACTCCAGTCGAAAAGGTTTTACACTGGCTCCCAGTCAGCTATAAAATAAAACTTTAAGTTCCACTACTGGTCTATAAATCACTGAATGATTTGGGTCCTGAATACATGAAAGGAATGCTGATTGAATATAAACCCACTAAGTTTCTGAGATCTTCACACTTGGGTCAATGAGTGGAGCCCAGAGGTCAACGTAAACATGGTGAAGCTGCAATTAGCTGATATGCTGCCAGCAGAAGTGAAGTCAGTCCATAGGTCTTCTAAACATTTTTTTTAATCCATTTTAGAAACCTGTTCGTGACTTCACTTTGAAATGTCTTCTGTTAATGTGTTAAAATGTTGTCATTGTACCTTCTGGTAAGGTACTTTTGTTTTCACTGCTTTGCTTCTGAATGTCATTAACTGTTGTTTTTGTAAACGCTTGGAGGTGTTGTCTTTGCTTATGTGAAGCACCTTGAGTTGCCTTGTGTATGACGTGTGCTATCTTGCCATGCCTTGCTCAATGATTTAGTGTGCGTGATGCCAATGTCCTGCAGGTACCTGTCCCGTTGCCTTGACAGCACTATGCGCCTCAGCAAAAGCAGGCCCCTGTCCCGTATCCTTGGCAGCGTGAGGCTGCAACCCTCCTCCAGTAGCGCACGCCTTCTGGCCGCCCTCTGAGCCTTCTCTGGGGATGCAAGCCCTGTGGCCGCACTCCGAACCTGCTCTGGTGGCACAAACCCTGTGCGACCCCCCCCTCCACCTCCAAACATGCTCCAATGGCACAAGTCCTGGGGCTGCCCTTGGAACCTGCTCCTGAGGCACAAATCCTACAACCGCTCTACAACCATGCTCTGGCAGCGCAAGGCCCGCAGCCGCCCTTCCATCCTGCTCCTGCAGTGCAAGCCCTACAGCCACCCTCTGAACCGGTTCTGACTGCGCATGTCTTGCAGCCGTCCTCTGACCATGCTTCAGTGATGCAAGCCCTACGTCTGCCCTCTCCTCCTGTGTAGACCCCGGGACGGCCTCCGGACTGGCCCCGCCAAGAAACTCTCATCTGGCCTCCGAGACGCCCACCAGATTGGTCCCGCCAAGAACCCTCTCATCTGGCCGGCAGGACACCCACCGGATTGGTCCCACCAAGAGACTCTAGTTTGGCTTCCAGGATGCCCACCGGACTGGTTTCACAAGTCCTCAATGTTTCAGCTGCTCTGGCCCTTTTATGCTATTTATTGTGTCATATAGGCTTGATGGCTCACAGTATATCAACTCTGATTACTGAGTGACACGTCAAGCTTTCTCCCAGTCAGTGTCAGCTCTCTTCTGTGTCTTCTGCATCTAGCCCAGCTCTCTGGAGTTACTTGGTATTTTCGTCAATAAAGACATTCACTTCACAACTTAAGTGTCATGTCTGCTTCTGGGTCCTGATTCTGCTCCTCACATGACAAATCTTTTAGATTTTTTTTTTTTTTTTTTTTTGCCTTTGTGTATTTACAAACACATAGCCAAGTTCCACCAGCAAAACTGTCCAGAAGAAAAAACTGCCGTGCACAGTCTTTGAAGAGTAAAGTAAATCCTGATACCCTGAATATATTGTTAAAATCAAACCAAATACCTGTAGCTCCAGTATTTCTTTTTATCACCACAGATGAGAAATGATAGTCTTCCAGACAAAAAAAAAAAAAAAAAAAAACGCCCATTTAAAAACTGTTAATTTGCCATTACTCGGCCGGATTTCATATAAACACTAGCTGTGTGAAGACAGCAGTGATACAAATTGCGCTGTACTGAGTTGGCGCAGCCGAGGTTACCTTCACTTTCCAACAAGCCTTTTCTCCGTACAGTGGTGGTGTTTACCGGGCTTCCAGTCAGCCATGACTGCACCACCTGCTCAAGGTTCACAGAGCAGCAGACGGCTCATGCACCTTGTAATGATTACTAATGTCCATTCGCCCAGCAGCAAAACAGCACCACCAAAATCCATCTAGCATTACTGTCACTAAACTGCATATTCCAATACCATACAAAGTATCATGCTGCAGCGATTCACCATTGTGCTCATGACCATATGTTGTGTATCGTTCACCATTAGGCATATGAAACTTACGCACATCATTATTTTTGCAGAGGCCATTATTGTGATTAAGTATAACCATGAAATTAATCCTCTTGGTTTGTGTACAACAACACACCATTTATTTTACATGTTGCTGATCCGGAATGATTGGATAACCACTCGCTACACATTATCGCAGCTATATATTAAGTACATAAGATGGGAGTATTAAAAATGTTTACAGTGGAGTCAAGCCTTTGTTGCATGTTTGCATCTTGCTTCTCTACCCTTTTAGTCTATTCACTTTGATGTCACAAAGGGCAGAGCTTTAAAAATGTTATCCTTGGCACAGAAGCATACATAATCACTCTAATAAGCACTAAAATTTGTATCTGATATGATTTTTAAATACCACATTAGACCTATTAAAATGGCAACAATTCTGATCCTCATTATACATTCCAGAACAGTCTGGGATTCTTCGTATATCGGATGAGTACTCTGCAAGCAATGGGGAGGATTTATGTGTTGGTATTGGCTCTCAGTCCTCTTTCTCTCTGTTCCAGGGCTATGCTTCGGTCTTCACGGGGATAATTTGAATACTTGAACATTTTCATTCCAATGTTCCCCTCATTCATCTTAAATAGTATATTAGGCCTGTTTTATCATTATTGTTATAATAAATCCATTGGAGCAGTTCAGGCTCCCTTATTTTCCCACTCACTACTCTTGCAGACCACTGTGCCGAACTGTTATGACTTTTGCTGCTCCAGTAAGTCTGTAAAATAATGCTTCTTGATTATATTACCTGTGATAAATAATGTTATGTAGTTAACTGCTGGGCGCAACACATCTTCTATTTACTTTGAAGTCTACCATGGTTTCCAGTTAACAGGAACATTTTGTGTGCAATGGCAAAGTCAACCAAATATATCATTAAGTCAGTTTCGACAGAATGTCCTTCCGCGCTTCCACCTGCACTCACGCAGTGACCATTGGGTTCTTTGCTCTCACTCTCACCAAGTTTCGGTTTCAGAAGTCAACCTGCTAAAGTAGGTTCTGACCTTTTACCACTTAGAAATGTAAAGGCTGCTGTGCTCTTCAGTAGGTTCCTGTAAGTGCATCAGAATTCTTTGGATCCTTGCCCAGATTTAATGTATTCCTTTCAACAGTTCTGGCTCTTAAGATAGTTCGTTTTGCCCTCATGGCTTCGTTTTTACTCCAATGTGCTTTGTGAATTCTGAGGCTTTAAAAATACATTTCCTGCAGGTGAAGTTCAGGTAACTTTTCTTATTTCAGTTTGAGGAAAAGGTATGAGCTGAAACATTCCGTAGCATAGCAAACAGAACCGGAGAATGCTTTACATTAATTTTTGAAGTATAAAATCAGTGTCATGCATAAAATGACCCAAAAAAATCTGCATAAAGACAGTTGAGCTGTAAAATGCACGCGCGCACACACACACACACACACACACACACACACACACACACACACACACACACACACACACACACACACACACAGGCAGGCGGAGAGTTTTGGACCTCTTAATAATGCCATACCCTCTCTATATGTTACCCCCCCCCCCCGGCAAAAAAAACAACATATCTACGGCTACGTTCCCTAAAAACACATTTGCAGACTCACAGTCAATTGTCTCCCTTCCAAGCATTTCATGTGTTACCAAAAGAAAAAATAAACACAGTTACCTTTACCTTCCAATACATCACCTCAGGAACTGCAAACCTCTACATATATAATAATTTGCAATCAGTTTTTATCAATATGAAAACGTTAAATAAAAAAATGAATCACATCATACTCACCGGAGATGCTAATGCAGAAGCTCCTACCTGTGTATATAGGCTAAACACGTCTTGAAAGTGAATTTTCAATGCACCTGAAAACCTGGACTCTCCCCCACTCACCCTTTGTAAATAGCACAACCACCTTATGCACCACATACACAGTTGCATTTATGCTTATATCCTATATTTTGTATTTTTATCCTGCATTCTGTACTGTGTACAGTTCTTTTTTTATTATTATTATTTTGTGCATGCAAATACTTGTTTTCTACTTTCTCTATTTCTTCCCTCTGAACTTTGCTGCTGTACATTGCAAATTTCTCCATTGTGAGATAACAAAAGGTTTTCTTACGTTATCTTATATCGTCTTCCATTGTAAATTAATCTTCGGCCGCGCACAGAGATGAACCAACCAGAAGCCAGAGTAGCTGAACCAATGAGAGGAAGGAGAAACTCACTCATCACAGAGCCTGCGGGAAGGCTTTTAGGTGGTGAATCTTCAATCTGATTGGCTAAAAGAACCTCACAATTCTGAGGTGCAGGGTTCGATTCTGGCTCCGGCCTTCCTGTCTGGAGTTTGTATGTTCTCCCCGTGCCTGCGTGGGTTTTTGTGGGAACTCCTCACACATTCCAAAAACAGCATGTTGATTCGTCACTCCAAAATGGCTCGAGGTGTGATTGTCAGCGCGAATGGTTGTTCATCTGTGTGTGCCCTGCAATTGGCTGGCGACCAGTTCAGGGGGTCCTCTGCCTACTGCCTGAAGACAGCTGCGACAGGCTCCAGCACGCCAACCCCCCCCCCCACCTCCACCCCACCCCCACGACCCTTGTGAGGGTAAGCGAATTAGAAAATGGATGGATGGATCCACCACTGTGATCACACTTGGTGGGCATGACACCTTTTTAAACGTCAGCGCAAAGTGATCCCACACAAATGAATGCAGATGGTGCGGAAGGGCAATCAGCGACACGGAAGGCAGGTTTCAGAAGAACAAGCGAAACATCTGACATTGTATTATTTGCACAACATGATTACAAAAATATAATACATGTCAGTGTTAAAGTAATACACGGAGAACAAAAACAGTGATTTGACATATGTTGTTTTGGATTACATATGACAATTTGAAATGTTGGTTCGGACTTTAGCAAGCATCATGGAACTTGACATGCTTGATGTGTTTTCGCGGGCCACGTAAAATGATGTGGTGGGCCAGATCTGGCCCCGGGCTTTGACTTTGACACCCGTGCTTTAACCAATATTAAGATAATATATCCTGACTATCAACATGAGAATACAATTACAAAGAGGTTAAAGGTTTACTTCTTATCATCATCGTCAGCATCATAATTTGGCGTGCGCTCCTTGGCCTTGGATGCGGCTGAGACAGGCCAGGAAGCTGCATCCTGATAACCGATGGACACTGCTCTTTGAGTAGTTTGTTCTGTGGACGTGCATTATTTTCAAATCATTTTAAATGTATTTTGTAAATGCATCTAACAAATGTGTTTTCATTTTCAGGTAAAAGGAGATAGAAACCATCCATGCGCTATACAGGCAGTTAAGTGCCTCCAAGGATGACATTTTCCTCACTCGCCTACAGTTTCCTTCCCGACATCACTGGATGTCACCGCAGAGAATGGAGAAGTGAAATGTAATGTTTACAAATGAATATATCTGTGATTGGCTGGCAACCAGTTCAGGGTGGACCCCTCGTGAGGATAAAACGGTTCGGCTGATGCATGGATGGATGAATTCATACATTTAAAGTCAGCACTGCGTGACATCAGGACAAATGACAGACATGTCTGGGAGACAGTTTTTGCAGGAAAACAAAAAACCGCAGCTTTCTGTAATTAAACATTTCCCCAATTTTCTTTCAAAGTTAAGCCATTCAATTACTTCATCTTCCTTTCGTCAAACCAAAATGCAGTTGACACAGACTGAAACATAAGTGCCATTAGTCATGTTCGATATTTTGGTGATGTCAAATGTTTAGGTTAGTATCAGGTTATTTCTGTTCATCTGCAATGCAAAATAAAAAGTAGTAACACCTGTGTGGTCTCAGGAAGTTATTCTGCAGCAGAACGACCTCATCTGCCCAACCGGGATGTTCTGAAATGATATTCAAATATGGCATACATTATAACACTAATATATTGAAAGAAGGGCTGCACAATATTGGGGGGAAAAAACATGCAATATGTGATATGGGTGCTGCATATTGCAATGTTGACATTATTGCAATATTTAACATGTGCCTATAGAAGTGACATTTGTATTATCTAACAAAAATATGTATAATAATAATAAAAGGAATACATTTTTTTCATGTGGAAAACTGTGGAAACTTATCTAATTAAGTTATGGAGTGGTTCCATACTGTTCTTCTATTGTATAGTGATGTTCATTTAACGTTGCATCTGACTGATCAAAGTTAAAACTAGTGCACATCTTTGGCATTCTGCACTGCATGTGCCATTATCACACTGAGGATATGTTTTTCACGATATTGTGCAGCCCTAATTTAAATTAGGCCTCCTCTGTAAGGGGAGGAAATAAAACACCAAAAACATAATAGCAGCTCATTTTTTAAGTCTTACTTGAACATGACATGTAAATGATCCCGCTTCGGTAGCAAATGCAGCTTAAACAAAATATTTCTTCCCATCTTTTCCAATTAATAATGTCAATAATAAAACAGTAGATATTAATTATATAGGTATTATTAATTTAAAAAAATGACAGTCTTTTGTTTTGTTTTCATTCTCCTCATTGTTTTCTGCTCCTTCCAGTGTTCCCGGGTCTAACAACAGAGGAATTCAGTCAACTTTGGAGATAGTCTTCTCCTTCAGCATTTTTGTGTTTATCTATGAACTCGGACATATCTGACCGGCACCTTTATTAGACATTGAAAAATATATGTGCGAGCTTTGCACACCGTTATCTTTAAGCGTAATTGGAACGCACTACTCGGTCCAGTGACAGCGGTGAAACACAAACAAACGAAATGAATATATATATATATATATATATTAGAAGTGGGGTTTTTCTGCTAAAAATATATAATTATTTAGCTGCAACTTCAAATTCATTACAATTCCCTTTGTACAAGTTACTTTTGCACCAAATTTACTTCCATACTTATCTTCCAGCCAAAATAATTGTTTTTATAGATGATTATGAAAGGCATATTCATAACCTGCCCAGAAACTGTTGGACGTAAGTTGCTGCGAACTGTTTGCCAACATGCACGTGACTATCAAAATGACAGTCAGGAAAATGAAAAGCAAAACACAGACAAGAAGGGGAACATTGATAATGGACGTCTTACATGAATGGGAGGAATTGTAGTTTTGGTGGAGGGAATTGGAAAATATCTGTTTGCTGTGCCATCGCATTTCAAACCACAAAACTCTAGCGTTGTTTGTTTTTGCCTCACTCTAATATTGACAAGTATGGCAGCAAACCTCACAAGCACATCGACAATATATTGAAATTACGCAAGTAAGAGTCACCGACTGTTTATTTTATTTTTTTTGCCACCAAATGACGTCAGTGGAGCTTATTCATCTGCCAATCATGTTCTTCTGTCCCTCTTATTTATAGTGGCATTCATCGACAGAATTATTATGCATTCTGCATTTACTTTAAGTGTGTTGTGATTGAGCAAAAATAACTTAATTGAATGTGATTATAAAATGTAATATGATAGGATTTAAAATGCCTTTGCATCATCAACATTATAACGTATAAATACTTATGAACATACTGGTGAAGCATAGCCAAACTTTGGATCACCTTACCTTTGTTTTTCCTCAACACTTAAAATCAAAGCATGGCTTTGTGGCAGCGGACACAGGAGTGGCCTTGAGTGACCACTATGGAAATTAAATCAAATGTAAAAAATGATGACAAAAACACTGTTGAGTGTCTCCCTGAGTTACTATTCAGATATTGTAGAATATGTTTGGAATCCAGTTATCCAGCCGTCCATTTTCTACTGTTGACTATGGCTGAAATTAAAACTTGACTTACAATATTTGAGAAAGACATTAATTCATGCTGCAATAATAAATACAGTATAAAGAAGTGTGTCCACTTGAACACAGACAGATGAACATAGTTCCCATTTCACAGTTTTAGTTTTTATGTACTATATGTGAAATCTCTACATTAGATTTATGTAAGCTGCATGTTTAAAAGTTTCAGGTGTGCTTGTGATGTTCTAGTAGTAATAGATTACACTGATTTTATTCTACCCAGGGTGAAACAGACCAGAAGCTGTTGCAGCTTAAGTGCATTCCAAATCATCTTTTATTACTTAGGACATAGCAGTGCATTTGTTTCCAGCCCTTGGTCCACAATTGTCTTTTATTGAACAGGTAGCTTTAAAAAGGTTTTTTCTCAATTGCAGCTTCACAGAGTCATTTGTCGACACTTAAGCCAATAAACAATGAAGTCGCTTTTTTTTTAACCACTACTGTACTGTATGTGTAGAAGGACAACTGTTGGAAAATAGTAAATAGTACAAGACCCTTTTCATCGTTGAACTGTCAGGAAGGATTGGCATATTTCAATTGCGGCAGGCACTGAAATACAGTATGCTGGGATAAAGATGTGAAGGGGGCATTCACGCTTCTGCTGATGTGCAGTTTGTTGACTTGACACAGGAGAGGATCCACAGAAATGACACAGGACCAGAGGAGGTTCACATAGAGTTTGACATTTCGATGGCCTCTGCCAAGGGTCCAACTCCATCGCACCAGATGGCTGGTGGATAAGATCCCTTTTCAGAAACAAAATCAGAATCAGAATGATCTTGAGTTTGAGGCACTCTATTATGACAGCAACAAGCATCTAGGACAAAAGGAACATTTAGGATGAACCATAATGTATGTATGAAACCATGAGATGAATGATCCATCCATCCATCCATCCATTTTCTGATCCGCTTATACTCACAAGGGTCGCGGGGCGTGCTGGAGTCTATCCCAGCCGTCTTCGGGCAGTAGGCGGGGGACACCCTGAACCAGTTGCCAGCCACTCGCAGGCCACACAGACAAACAACCATTTGCACTCACACTCACACCTATGGACAATTTAGAGTGTTCAATCAGCCTTCCATGCATGTTTTTGGAATGTGGGAGGACACCGCGGTACCCAGAGGAAACCCACGGAGCCACGGGGAGAATATGCAAACTCCACACAGGAAGGCCAGAGCTGGAATCAGTACCTCTGCACTGTGAGGTCGACACGCTAACCCAGGGGTGCCCATTACGTCGATCGCGATGGACCGGTAGATCGCGGACTGGTCCCAAGTCAATCGCGAAGGGTGTAGAGGAGGAAAAAAAACAAACAGCCATTTGTGAGTCTTTGTGCATGTTAGCAATATATTTTTTTGTGTTAATGTACACTGCACCCTAATCATCCTATCAGTCTCATTTTCACAAAAAGTATTTAAAAAATAAAATAAAGCAGGTAAATCTTTCACCTATGGTGGCGCGTGACTACGTCAGCGGAAGTTGTTATTGCTCAGCAGTCTGCAATTGCAGCTTGTGATCAGAGATGTTGCGCTATATCTTTTATCGTTATCATTATTCTCATTCAGAGCTTGTTTCGCGTACAATTCACCGTGGGCACGGGCAAAGAATAGGAATCTGGAGGGCCGAGGGAAGCACTTTAAAACGGTACGTGTGAGCTACAGTACGATGGTTAACAGGCTGCAAAAGTGTGTCGCATGCCTCCGTGTCAGGCTGTTGCTCATCATGGCGTGCGTGTGTATCGGGTCGATCGCGGGAGGTTGGTTGATCGAAAAGTCGATCTTCGGTCCAAAAAGTTTGAGCACGCCTGCGCTAACCAGAGATGAATGAGAAAGGTAAAATGCTCTCAATGAATGTTATGGCCCACGATATTTTGTGCCTGTTAATTCAGTTCTTTTGTGTGTGTGTGTGTGTGTGTGTGTGTGTGTGTGTGTGTGTGTGTGTGTGTGTGTGTGTGTGTGTGTTATGGGTTCATCTTTGTGTGCGGAAGCTCTCCCTCCGCTCCTCCCTGATTGATGGCCCTAATCCCCGACCCAACCAACCAATCGGTGTAGGGGAGAGTAGTCTGATGGGCAATTGATTTTAGGGCGTTCCACCACATCCAGTCATTCACCACTGTCAGGTCCATCAATTTGACATTCAGACATAAAACATAAGGAGGAGACAGGAGACTCAATTCTGGTACCGGGGGGAACGAGGAGAAGCGTTGGATTTCAGTTCTCTGCACGTCACCCAAACATCTCCCCGCTCACCCTCTCATTTATTGGGAATCTAATACATGGGTGTGTCCAACCTAAAGGGTGAGGGCTGTTGAAGACACACTGAACTTGTTTGACGATGTGTGTGTATGTGAGTGAAAATTACGTACATGCAATCATTACAAAAACACCAAGTTGCAGCTGGTGTTGACAGTTCCGTCTACGTCCGACCTTGCTCTTGCTTTGTCTTAATACTTATCTCTTTCCAACCACTTTCTCGGAAAGGTCGTTGCGTCCCTCAACTGCCACCCACTGCACTAAGCATTTGTATATTATAAATGTGATCATATCTTCATTAAAAGCATTATATTTCTATTAAAAGCATAAGCGTTCTTCATTGCAAGCATAATCAATTTATCATTAATAATATGCAAATGTATGATAAGGCCAAACAAAAAAGATAGTGTGTTTCCGGTAACATGAAATTTCAGCATAGGGTCGGTAGGTCGGACAAAGTTTTTTTTTTTTCCATCTTTTTTTTTTTCCCATCAAAAGTTGAAACAAAATAACCATAAAACATAAAACAAGAAGACATTGAACCCGCCGCTCCACGGTCGGCGCCGCCGCCACCTATTTAGTTTTCTCTCCGCTCCAGACTCGGGGGGGCCAGGGCACGCCGTCGCCTCTGCCGCCGTCCTCCTCCGCCCTCGGTTTTTACTCGGCCCGTGGTATTCCTCAAATAGTTCGCTGAATTTTTTCGATACATCAATGGATGCTATTTTCTTAACATTACGGTGCGAGCATGCGACTGTAAAACAGAAAACGCGGTTTAAACTGTCGTCGGAGATCGCAGCCGCCGCCATGCTTCAATGTTGTTGACAGACGACAGGGCAAACGACGCACACGCTCAACGTGAATATCGCGAGAGTTTGCACCGATGTAAACCCTCTACACAAAAATGTAGAGGGTTGTTTGAAAAAAATGCCGACCGTAAAGTTTTTTTTCGACGTAGAAATTCTCGGTCGGTCGGGTTACCGGAAACACACTACTTTTTTTTCTATGCCTAACTAAAAACAATCAACCTAACAACCACCACTGTTCAAAACCGGTGGCTTACAGAGGTGAGCTGGCTGTGTCGCATGTGTTGTCTTGTTGTGTGTGTCAGTCAGTCCGGATACCTCCTCTGTGTTTTGTACCGCTGTCTTTTGTTTTTAGTGCATCAAGTTAGTTCTTCGCCAGGGCCATCATCCATTTTTTCACTTCATTCATGTGTTGCACAAAGTCAAGTCAAGTACAATTTTATTGTCAAATGTGCTGTATGTGCAACATACAGCACAGATGAAATTTCTTCCCTCTCAAGACAACATAAAACAAGAGGCAGTCTATCTTGGGTGTTATTCATTTTCGTGTTAGAGTGTCATGTGTCCCAGTTAAATTGCGCCGTGTATGTGTGTGTTTAGAAAGCCACCACTTTTTACTGCCTCAGATGGCACTTCCGAATGAACTCCTCAGTGTTGGAGGAAAACCTCAAGAGGCCATCAAATTTCGTGCCCAAATATCTGTACTCCTCCACAGGCTCACCCCGGATATTGGCAGTTTCTGTTGCTGCCCATTGTTTCTGCTTGTTGGAAAATGTAACCGTCATCTCTGGTTCATATCAAGAAGCGCCCTCACACCAGGTGATGGAATCCTGCAGAACAGAGCTGTGGTGTAGATTAGGGCCAGAGAGCAGGGCTGATTCATCAGAGATGAAGCACCTTAGTTGTGCATTATTGTCCCTTTCGAATCTCAAAGAATGAGTTGAGGTCATTCAGTAGAGATGCTGTGCTGCAGCCATGAAAGTGAATCTGTTTGCAACTGGAAGTTGTGTTATTCAGGCTGCGCCTGGAAGAGCAGAGTTTCCTCTGGGTAAAGGAGACCTCCATTTGTTCATCCACTTCTTCTTCACATCGAGAGGAGACAGATGAGGTGGCTTGGGCATCTGATTAGGATGCCTCCTGGACGCCTCCCTGGTGAGGTGTTCTGGGCATGTCCCACCGGCAGGAGGCCCTGGGGATGACCAGGACATGCTGGAGAGGCTATGTCGCTAGTTGGGCGAGGGGGTGCCTGGCAAAGGGGTTTTGGAATTTGTGTCTTCGTAATCGTGTTGTTTTGTTCCTAGTTATCCTGTATTGTTTTTAATTTGTTCCCACATTACAGAGGTGTGTCTTGTGCCAAAATGTCTGTGGTCAAATTGTCTCGGGATGAGTTGCTGCTTTATCATCTCATACACTAAGATATTAGTGGTTGAGGGCGGACAGGTACCAAGTTTAAGATTAAGATTAAGATATCCTTTATTTGTCCCACAATGGGGAAATTTACAGTCCACAGCAGCAACATAATGGGGAGAAAGAAGAAAGAAGAAAAAGAAAACAAACACTGTTCAATTAAGTGCAATATAAACACAGATATGGATAAGGTCGCAGTGCTATTTACAATTGTCTTCCACATCATTTAATTTTTATTTATATAATTTGTATATATAATTTGTATATATAATGATATATAATATATATATAAAAATTTATATATATAAAAATTATATATAATATAATAAAAAATATATAATTATATATATTATATATAAAAATAATTGTATATATAATTTATATAATTGTATATATAGTAATAAATTTATATAATTTATATAATTTGCTTAATTAATTTTTAAAAGTTTATAAATTGAAATCACCCACTTACTGCAAGCGGACTAAATTTGTTCTCTCACTTATTAAAGCTGCAAACCGAAACTCATTTACTTCATAAGGACATTAACAGGCTTAAGAGAAAAGGATTTTCCAGGGTATTTCATCTCGCATTTAACGTTAAATGCTCTGGGACAGCCATTTCGATTCATAGGGATGTGCAGTTTGGACAGACAAACACAATTCCAGATAATACCGATCATTTTATAATTGTCCAAGGACTAGTTCGACAGCTGAGATAGGCCCAAACACACCCACAATCGTTGTGAGATTAAGCAGCATGGATAATGGATGGATGGTATGGGCGTAGTAGGAGGGGATGGAACCCATTTGGGCTAAAATGGAAGGCTATTCTGCCCATCCGGTGTTGTTGGGGAGGCAGTAGGGCTGATTCGTTTAAGGGGGTTAACTGTAAACCAGATGGTGTGCCGGTCAGAGCACAGGTATGAAGAGACAGGATTCGAGGGTGGCTTTCAGTATCCTTTACTGGAGATGTTGCAGTGAATACAGGAAAATACAAACGATAGAGGGTGATGTTGGTTGAGATGATTGTGAGGGATGATGAGGAGGGCTGAGGAGGGATGATGAGGAGGGGTGAGTCTACAAATATGAGAAACTGGAATTAACTTCAACTTCAATGTGACAACATTCAGAATATTCCTGGACGCAACCAAGGAATCACATAACACTGGCAGGGTAATGGCACCATCTAGGGGCCACACAAATTAACTACACTTGTGGTTAATGACATGCTAACCAACACACATATGCAAACAAATTACACCCGGCCGTCGTCAGGACGGGAAGGAGCTACGGTCGTCGCACCATTAACGCATAGTAACATAAAATTACAAACAATGCCTCGATATTCTCAGTTTAATCATCGCGAACCGCGGTGGCCCGATGCTAGCGGGCTGATGTGGCTAACTGGCTCACGAACACGAGCCGCAACTGGCTAAATATGACAAGCACACATCGTTGTACTTACGTTTTTGTCATGAACTCAGGTCTTAAGGAATCACCAATTAGGTAAGGGTTACAAAGGAGTTTAGAGCAGGGGTCCCCAACCGCCGGTCCGCGGACCGGTACCGGTCCGCAGGGCATTTGGTACCGGGCAAATGACGGCGGCCTTAAAAGTACGTTCGAGACAACTGGATTAAAGTTATGGCTGAATACTCTGAGATCGCCACAATAGCACTGTTGCTATTTCCGACATCCTACCTGTGTGAGGTGGGGAGTTTCTGCAGCAACGGCGACGAAAACAAAATTACAAAGTAGACTGGACATAAACCACACACTTGAGGTGTCATTGTCTCCTATTACCCCGAGATGGGACCGTCTGGTTGCAGAAAATCAAGCTCGGTGCTGTGGTGAGTCGTCATTTTCATGGACTTTGAATTTGCGTTGTATTGTATTTTGAAGGCATTAAACATTGCCATAGCGATCGGAGTGTTGCGGCCAGATTAGACGCTCCTTGTGTTTATTATTATATTTCGAAAACGCCACAGTTTTCATGCAGCTCATACCATATTATTTTGTTGTATTATTTCCACCACACCTTAAATGCCGGTCCCTGAAAATATTGTCTGACATAAACCGGTCCGTGGGGCAAATAAGGTTGGGGGCCCCTGGTTTAGAGGACACAGGGCTGAAATCGCACTGAACTAATAATATGGAGCATGACACATACCCGGAAACTGGCAAGGTGCTGTAATAACGCGATACTGTACCTGAATGCGTGAACGTCTCGCGGCACCTGAATGAAGGAGCGGGTTGAGCCTTTGCTACAGATGTCTTTACCTTCTTTAGTGTGTTCGCCACTGCCGCTCAGTAAGCAGCGCATCACAAATCATCATAAAATGATGTGGCGGGCCAGATCTGACCCCCGGGCTTTGACTTTGACACCTGTGACTTAAAGGCTTTGTTTCAGCTGCAGCTGTTGTGAAAGCGCAATATAAATGAAAATGTATTGTATTGTAAAGTTAGGGTTGACTCTATTTTCATTTATTCCTTTAAAAGGTTTGTTAATTTCACAGCTTTGAACGTGAATCACAGTCATGCCTATGACAACAGCAATCAGAATATATGTATCTGACTATAGACATGCACCGCCATGTCATAAACATGAGCATTACATGATTATTAGCATGGCGTAAACAGATTAATCATGCGAAGTTGGCAGAGTAAGCACAGTAAACGTGATACAAGCATACATCTATAAATATTGCATTTCAATGTAATTTGGAAAGATGAAAACTTCCTGTGTCCAACCCTTGGGGTCACTCCAGGTTCAGCAATGCCAAACTGGCATTAAAGCAGCATCCCGTGATGACATACATTTGTTTTGATGAGGCGTCCTCCATCTTCAAAGAGAGACAATGTCAAAATCTCTGGGCCAGGTGGGTTGGAATAGACAACAAATTATATGTAGAGGCTGGAGAATTGTATTAAAGGTGGGTCAAGGGGAAGGCGTCTTTGTCACTCTGCTTCACTCCTACCCTTGCGCTTTGGAACAGCGGCTGATGCACAGCTCTGCCTAGAATAATTGGCTTGACGTATGCTGTATGAGACTATTTGTTAGGGATTAAAGACTTTTCTGTGTCACTGATGCAATAGACCTGTGCGTATTCCTGAGCACATCAATGAGCACCTCGGAACTCCACCAAGGTATATGATTTATTGGTCAACTGGTTATTTAAATAGTGTGGAAATTCCGCCTTCTGGTCTGCAATGTGGGGGTCTTAGAGATGTGGAGAAGCAGTCACTTGCAGGGTATTCGTTACACTTAATTGAAAATCATGTGAAACAATTGCTTCAAGAAAGGCTTTATTAATTTTACATGCAAAGCTTGATTGGTAGTAATCAATTAGTTTAGCTTGGAAAACCACATAAGAGCTGAAAAATACACAGCTATATTGATATTTCCATTTGATGGCAACATTTCCCTCTTCCAACGCACCTGATTCAGATGAACAGCTCATCAGCAAGCTTTGTAAAAAAATGATAACGAACCTGATCATTTGAATCAGGTGTGTTAGAAGACGAAACTTCTAAACCGGTGGTTCTTAACCTGGGTTCGATCCAACCCTAAGGGTTCGGTGAATCAGTCTCAGGGGTTCGACAGAGCCTCTGACATGGAGGTTAAGGCAGTGTTTTTCAAACTTTTTGGGCCAACGCACACTTCTTTCATTGAAAAAAAATCTTGTGGCATACCACTAGCTGAAAAAGTGAAAAAAAGCGTAATTTAACAATTAACGTGTTATATTGTTACTATAACCGTTTTTTTAACATTGAAGAATGACGTTATAACGGCTTGAATTTGAATCAAATAAACACAAAGAAAAAAGTATTGTATAATCTTTCATATTTATTGTTTCACCGTCGTCCTGGATTCATGCGTCACAAATTCGCTTGTGTCTTCTAGTCTAAACACAAGCTAGCTGTTGCTACTCCCTAGCGGTATGGAAGGGTACTACACGATTACTTTGCCGGGCGATCGACACACAGGCATACAAATTGGATATTTTCCCCCTGCACAGCTGACAATGTCTCGCGGCACTGGCAGAGGGTTTGAAAAACACTGGGTTAAGGCACACCCGACTCAATATGTCAATTAGTTATGACACGCCCACTTGGCCATCACTGGTTGGTTCATTTTGTGCACAATTTAAAACTTATACTGTATACTTATACAAATTGTGTTTACTTTTTTATATTTTTAATAAATGTGCTTTTTTTGTCTTGAATTTGAAAAAAAAAAATTCATATTTTTATTTTTCACGAATGATGGGTTCGGTGAATGTGCATATTAACTGGTAGGGTTTGGTACCTTTAACAAGGTTAAGAACCACTGTTCTAAACCAAGCAGGACTGCCGCTCTCTCGGACCGGAGTTGCTTGCCCTTTGAAGTAGACAAACAGGTAATGTGCACAAGTTACTGCTGAACAAAAGACACATATTGACAATGAGGGAAAACAGAAATAAAATCACTGCCATAATGCAGAACAAAAATTTGGAAAAGGTCGACCAGAAAGAGAAAACAAGGTCCATACTGGCATGTTATTCCACATTTTTCTTCTAAAAGTATACTCACGCAAGGTCTGTCGAGCCCCCGTTGTGCACAAGGGCAAGCATGCCAGTGAACATTTCCGGTATAAGGAGTGATTTATAGCTGCAGATGAGACATGCGACACAGGTGCCTTTAAAAACCAACGCCGTGCTGAGTATTTTAACAAGCAACAAGAATCTTTCATCTCTGAGGTCCAAACAGTCCTGTGCTTCTTCACTGCTTTCACCACAGGTTTCACACATACCTGTAAGTCTGTGCCTCTATGTTGAAATGAAGTGGATTGAACTACAGTATCGTCAGACGAACCCAAAGCTGCGAGAGCAACAGAGCGATATGAATCTTTCAGTGTGGTACAGCAAAGTAGTGACCCAGAATGTTGCCTTCCATGGTAGAACAATCAATGTGATGCTTATATTCATGAAGTTCAAGTGTTGCTCTGCTGAAGTCGCCTTGGATGATGAGGGGTGAAACTGGGTTCCTTTGTTCATTCACTTGGTCGACCAATGTTTGTCGCGAAACATTCGCGTTATCTTGTGGTTGGATGTGAACTCGGGAAAGCAGAAATGAGGAAAACTCGAGGGTTGAATCGAATGACTTACCGTTCATAGCGACTCCACATCCAGGCTGGTGTTGTTTGTTGAGCTCCGTGACATCGATCCTTACACCATTTTTGTTGGTGTTGAATCGTATTCCGCCAACAGCTCCATGACGCATGGTGAATTTGGAAACCGGGCAAATTTACACTGATCCAAATTTCTGAAAAGCAGAGAGCAGTAGAACATTCAAAAACCTTTTGAGGAGGAGAAGCTCCTTTTGTTGGGCAGGGAGCATAGGTTAATCGATGGGAGTGGATTTCAAAATCCTCACTGTTGTTGTTGTTAAATTCAGCTTCTTTCATCTTCGGCAGCTGGCTAAAATAAATCCTCTCCTTTCTCAAGAGCACTTTGAAACAGCAATTCATGCCTTCGTCACATCCCAGCTGGATTACTGTAATGCACTTTCATTTGGAGTCCGCCAATCCTCCATTTAGCGTCTCCAGTTGGTCCAGAATGCTGCTGCTTGCCTCTTGACTGCCACTCATAAGAGGGAGCAAATAAGTCCTCCTCTGGCATCCCTTCACAGAATCCCTATACATTTTAGAGTTCTATTTAAGATCCTATTATTTGTTTTCAAATATTTAAATGCCCTCGCCCCACTTTACCTCTCAGGGGGGATCGAGCCTTTTCGGTCGCTGGTCCCTCCCTTTGGAGTGAGCTCCCACTGAATGTTCAGCTAGCCCCGTCGCTGCCCATCTTTAAAACTTGTCTTAATACTCATTTTTACTCTTTGGTGTTTGACTCAATACACAAGACTTGATTTTTAGTTTTACTCTTGTTGTGCTTTCTACTGTCTTAGATATTAATTTAATGTTTTATATGTTGTTGTATGAATTCTTTTTACTCCATGTTCAGCACTTTGTATACAGCGGCGGTTGTTTTAAAGTGCTCTATAAATACAGCTGAGTTGAGTTGTTGAAGCTCCACCTTCAACATTGCCTCCATGCGCCATAAAGAGCTGTCACTCCTCCGGCTAGTATCGCCGAAAAGCTTTGTGGATTTGTTGAAGTTGGTGAAAAAAAATCTAGAGTCGACTCCCTGATGCTTGGCACGTTTTCACTCATCTAAGTAGCATAGTGTCCCCTTAGATCAATGAAAATGATAAAAACGAAGGCAATACTGGAGAGCACATAACCAATGTGCTGGTATTTGTACCACAGCACACAAATCAGTCTGTGTTTATTAGGGGGGGGGGGGCGACCATTCTCACTTCCATTGTGTCTGCTTTGAGAGTGAACTGCTGCGTAAATATAAAGGGGGGTGAGGGACAATTGTTTCAAGATGTAACAGAAATCTGCCTGATATTGCCAACTGAAAATGTAAATGATTGCAACCTTAGTATCAGATAAGAAGTTAACTAGCTCTTTGGTTCTTTTGGTTTAACTTGCCCTTTAGTTTGCTGCTAAGATCCAAATTTGGCTTGATGCAAATTACCATGGGAGTTAGATGGGCAAAAGTAGCAGACATGTTTTTTTAATGTATTTATTCTCGCCGATGCCTTGAACACATCTTTACTCAGTTAGTAAATATCACCACTGCGTAATGCTTGCTCAAACGATAAAAGTATACAGTAGAGGATTAATTGTAATGGAAATAAGATGAGTCAAACCATCAGCATGCCAAAATTATTAACTGTAAAGGCAATGTTTTAAGTAATATTTTAACATCGCTGTTGGACAAGTGTAAATGTGAACCAATTACTGCTAACAATATCACTCATATATAATAACGTGTATGCACCCATATATTTGATGACATGCGATGAATGCTACGCGAGCAGGCAGGGAATTGTTGGCCTCACATATATGTAGCTGAATTTGTAGTATAATTGAGTCTTCATATATATATATATATATATCTCTCTCTCTCTCTCTGTCTCTCTCTCTCTTTATGTATATATACATATATATATATACACACACACACACGCACACACACACACACACACACACACACACACACAGTATATTAATGTTGTAGATTTTCAAGTGAGTTGTTGTAAACAGCTCCCAGCAATGAGTGTCATTCACATAAAGATCACCAACAGCAAAATGCACATGTAAAATAGGTACTTTGCTGAAAGTCTTTTTGTCACGCTAAAGTTTGTGCCACTCTGGAGGAATTATTTTTCCTGGACATTTTGTTCGAATTTCCAAACTGAGAGACTTTTGGCGCTTTGGACTTTGGAGGCGCTACTGTAGCGATAAATGTACCAAAAAAATAGGTCAACTGCGTTGTACAACTGGAGAGCTGTGTGCAATAAAAAAAAAATGGAAAGATGCAAGACATCATGAAGCCAATTGCTTTCACTTTTACTCCTGTCTGTCCTCTTGGTTATTTGGCCTTTATCCAGCACATATGTGCCATAATGCGGCTGTCCAAACCAACGACAGCAAAACGCTGATTCTGTCCCACGGGCAAATTAATGATCTCAGTGGGCACAAATGGGCCCATAATTTATGTGCCCGTTCACTAAGGGTAAGTAGAATCGGAGCAGTCACAAGAAAATTGAGGCTTTGCTTTTTCCGAGACATTGGCTTGATCTAATTTAGGCACTGCTACTTGCTGGACCAGAACCAATCAGATGCATTGCTTTGCAACACGTTCACACCCTCTCTTTTGTTCGCCCTGGATCCTGCTCTGCGTTCACTTCCTCTGCCCTTTTCACAGCAATTCAAAATCAAAGACCATAAGGCTGACTACACCCATCAGATGCTTTTAATGCTGCCTTGGTGACTGCTGGAGAAAAGTGCATGGCTGGCTGAGAGGGATGAGCTGTGACAGCACAAGGATGCACAATTTGATCTGTGAATTAGGGGCGTGAGCATTCTACAAAATTAAACAGCTCACTTTCAAACAGGCTGTCAGCCACTGTTAGCATGATCGTACTCCTAACACGCTCAAGCACATGCACGCACACGCACACACACACATGTACTACTGTATACACGTACACACGCTTAGGGCTGTCTGATGTGATAGAAACTCATTCCGCTCAAAAATTAATCAGCAGCTCAAGATTAACCTTTAATAGAGAGATTTGAGGGACAGTGGGGAGACATAAAAGCAGACATGACTTAAACAAATACCAAGTACAGCATGTGTACACTTTTGAGAGTTCAGTCAACCGTGGTCTGACGTATGTAATTGTAATGTCTCCTATTTAAATGCCCCGTGACATTTACAGAGCGCAAAGTCATACATGAATGAGCCACCTTAGACACCACAGGCACACTGTGAAGAAAAATCATGCAACAATGCCAATTATACTGTTGACAGACATTGTGGAAGAAGATGGACGGTGTTTTCATGACCAATACTGCGGTTCTAGTGTACAAGTTTGTTTTTAGTTATGTGTATGAAGTACAATTGATGTTAATTTAAGGGGTGTTCACACGGCACACATTTGCTCTGGTGCTGCACCGATGTATTTTGTTGCGATATATCTTACACCGGAGCAAATTTTGTGGAGCGTTCACATGTACAAAGCCGCTGAGCATGTTAGCACCGCCGCAGCGCCGGTGCAGCCCCACTTGGGTTCACACGGCAGTTTCTGCAGCGGAGCAAAACGATAGAAAACAAAGAGCTGTCGTGTTGGTTCTTTTTAAAACATATACAACTCAAGCAACTACTGTACAGGCACGTCCTTCTCCTTCTTGGTCTCCGTGCCTTCTGCTCGAGAGGCGTTCAATGACTGCCCCCGAAAACGTAAATCAACAATGACTTCAATGACACTCAGAAAAGCAAACATATAATGCGCCAAACAGAAAATCAAGAGAGGAAATCACAAAATAAATTCTATGGGGG
>NW_017805631.1:674891-686364 GCF_001891065.2 Hippocampus comes | reverse complement strand
TGTCTTTTATGCATTTTTTCACTTTTAAATTATCCTGCGGGCCTGATCAAACCTCCTTGTGGGCCGGTTCCGGCCCGCGGGCCGTATGTTTGACACCACTGGTATAACCCAAGAGGCAAGATGCCGCTTGCTACTGTTATTGCCAGTTGCCATTCTACTGTTATTGCCAGCCATCATGTCTTGTGTCGTTATTAGACAAGCAGATGACGAAGTACAACAGAGCACGAAAGCAACCCATTCTAGCCGTACGTACGGTAATCAACTCTTCTCATGTGTAGCGAGGCTACTCCCCCCGCCGCAAACGAGCATTTTCTCCGGAGCAAATTTTTAAACCACCTCCCTGAGGTGGGTTAAATTGGCTCTCGAGTAAGCTGTTTTCAGGGGCTACACCGGTGTAACTTTGCACGTGTGAACACTCTACTGGCGCAGCACCGGCGTAGCACAGGAGCAAATGTTGCCGTGTGAACACCCCTTTAGAGGTGGCGCGGTGGTCGACTGGTTAGCACAGGGGTGCCCAAACTTTTTGGACCGAAGATCGAAACATTGTTTTTTGTGTCCTCTATACCCCTTGCGATCGACTTGGGACCAGTTCGTGATCCACTGGTCGATCGCGATCGACGTAATGAGCACCCCTGGGTTAGCACGGCCGCCTCACAGTGCAGAGGTGCAAGGTTTCTGGCTCCGGCCTTCCTGTGTGGAGTTTGCATGCTCTACCCGGGCCTGCGTGGGTTTCCCCGGGTACTCCGGTTTCCTCCCACGTTCCAAAAACAAGCATGGGAGGTTAATGAAACACTCTAAATTGTCCCTTGGTGTGATTGGTTTACGTCTGTGTGTGCCCTGTGATTGGCTGGCAACCAGTTCAGGATGTCCTCTGCCTCCTGCCTGAAGACAACTGGGACAGGCTCCAGCACGCTCGCGACCCTCATGAGGATAAGCGGATTAGAAAATGGATGGATGGTTAAATTTGAATATTGGTGCAAAATTTCGGAAGCACTTCTCTGCTCTTGTTACTGTTGTGGAAAATATGATTTCCACAACAGGCATTTTGACAACTGTCAGAATTGATACAGTAGCATTTTGATTATTATAACATATGACATATGTTGCTCTGAATTGTTGCACCACTGTGTTTCACTTATTAGGCCGGGTTTAGACTGCATGTCCAAGTGCTGATTTAAAGCCTCAGCTGATTTATGTGACCGTCTCTTTATCTATACATTTCATGTGACACAAATCCATTATGGCTGTTGTTACATACGTGGAACACATTAAACACCAGGCATGGACAGTACCTATAATATGACAATAGGGCACTGTATATAATATGCCGATAATCCACACGGTAAATAATATAGTCTTCAAATAGTACAAATCATAAACCTTCCATACCGTTACCCATTTGATTTACATGAAGGTAATTTACTTGACTGTCTGAAATTATGCTAATCCATCCAATTACCCAATTATTTGATGGAATAATCAATAGGAAAATCTATTTTTTTTAAAGAGTCGACAGTCCATCCATCCATTCTCTCGACCGCTTATCCTCTCAAGGGTTGTAGGTGTCCTGGAGTTGGTTATAGTTTCCAGAGCCAAACTGTATGATTGGTGAGTAGTAGTTCGAACAGTCCTGTAGAAAGCATCTTTATATTAGAGAAGGTGATCCTTGTAGGCTTTGGATTGAACTGTACAATCTATTTTTCGAAAGCAAAAGTCTTTTCAGAGTCAGAAATCATGAGGTGACCTTTTGGAGGACAGTAAAAACAGCGGCAACTCGGTTTGCCGGTGCCAGGGGATTTGAAATGAAACAGGCGGGATGGAAATCAGGCTGTTTTAAGTTCTGTCAGAGAGGCACATCAATGGCGCCACATCGGCCCTCAGTGCATGGTTTGCAGAAATAAGAATAGACGATTGCTGTGCTTAAATTAAGTGGGCTGAAGTCCAGTGGTTCCGGAAAATCCACTTTGTTGTCCCGCATGACTTCTTAAAAAAGGCCATTTTAAGTGTCGAGGTAACAGGTGTTGGATCAAGACAGTTTAATGCGGTCGTCAATGTTGAGAGATGGCTCTCTGCCAGGGAGGAAATGCGCTTGTGTTTTATTGATGAGAATGCAGCAGGAGAGCAGTGGCGTTACCTGTTTGGTCATAAACAAACTTGTGACAGGAACCTCTGTGGCTGAATGTTGGCAGTAGCGGCAGTCCTTGAGTGAAGGAATACCGGGCTGGATTTAAAATCAAATTTGAGTACCAGTGAAAGTATTTCAGCGCCATGCCAGCTGAAGGAGATGCCACAATTGAGAAGTTGCTACAATTTCTATTTCAATTTCATACATTGGAATGCCTTAAATATACCCCGTCAATAGTAATAAAGTCATTTTGCCGACTGTTCTTGAATAATTTCGCACTATTTATGTGAGAATGTATTAATGTGAGATATGTCGAGAACCTGTGATTATTTTTTTTTTCACATCTAAAGTGTTTGCTCTCAGCAAGAATTTCCCATCACAGCTCCACATACCTACTTGCTCTTTTGTCATACTTTTAAATTATTTATTTGTTTTTTTTATTTATTTTGAAAATGGCTCTCCGCCACAGAGTGCAAGTGTTAACCACAATAACAGTCAAATTCTGACTTTTTATGACATTTGTGTTGGGAGAAAATCGTTTAAAAAAAAAGATAGATGGTCCTTTTCTTATGTAAAACTATGCTGATAAATGTCTTTATTTGCATATATTAGTATAGTGAAGTCGCAGGACTGTTCACTCGACTAATAGTATAAGTATGGTGAGTCTGAAACAAGCTACGCAAATTACCTGTGGAACACCACAAACTTGGTTGGATGGTAGGTGAGGCAAAAAAAAAAAAGTTTAAAGCTATTACTTAAACTGGACAGTGATTTCAAACTTGACCGGCAAATTGGTGCCGTTGTTAAATCCAGCTTCTTTCACCTTAGACCGCTGGCCAAAGTAAAACCTCTCCTCTCTCATGAACACTTTGAGACAGTAATTCATGCCTTTGTCACATCCCGGCTCGACTACTGCAATTCCCTTTACTTTGGAGTCAGCCAGTCCTCCATTAAGCGTCTCCAGCTGGTCCAGAATGCCGCTGCTCGCCTCTTGACTGGTACTCGTAAGAGGGAGCACATAACTCCTACTCTGGCATCCCTTCACTGGCTCCCCATACATTTTAGAGATATTTTCAAGATCCTCTTATTTGTTTTCAAATCTCTAAATGACCTCGCGCCACCTTACCTTTCTGAGCTCATCCGCCCCTACACACCTGCCCGGCACCTCAGGTCTGCGGACCAGACATTATTAGAAGTACCAAGAACGAAACGGAGGCTCAGAGGGGATCGAGCCTTTTCTGTTGCTGGTCCCTCTCTCTAGAATGACCTCCCACTGAACATTCGGCAAGCCTCCTCGCTGCCCATCTTCAAAACCCGCCTCAAAACTCACTTGTATTCTGTGGCATTTGACTCAGCATGACTTAGATTTGTTCTTGGTTTTGCTGTTCGGTGCTTTCTACCGTCTTTATTACCGATTTGCTTTACTGTTTGTTGTATATGTTGAATTGCTCCATGTACAGCACTTTGTATGCAGCGATGGCTGTTTGAAAGTGCTCTATAAATACAGTTGAGTTGAGTTGAGTTGAGAAGATTTTCAAACAACTACTTACACTAGTGCTACGTTAGCTGTTGTTGTTTGCAGTCTGAGTTGTGGTGAGATCTTATGTCCGGGGTCAGCAACCCTTTTGAAACTCAGAGTTACTTCTTGGCAACTGATTAGTGTGAAGGACTACACGTTTCAAACACACTTCTGAAGTAACATCTTTTGTCAAATTAAATTTAATCATACACTAGTAATCAGTATTGATATTAATTGATATGAAGACATTGAACATATTAGTGATTTGTTACAATCATTAGGAAACGGATAAATATTCAATATGCCACACTTTGTGTGAATAAATCTTTGCCACTGTTTACATTTTCAGATGATCGCTTTAACAACATGTAGTCCTAGAAAATCATGATGTCCATACACAGGCGACCTATTTCTAAAACAGGACCACGGGTGACTCATGGTCCTCGGGGACTACCTGCTCCCCGCAGGCACCATGCTGGTGACCCCTGTCTTCGGTGTCTATTGTCTGTTCACTTTGGGATATGTGGGGAATGTGTCCTGAAATCTGTGTTGGCTGTCGTACTGTTCACAGGATGCTTCCTGTTGGGCTAGCAATTTGCGGGCATCTTTTTATACACTATCTAGGGCGAGTAGGTACGTGGCATCAAAGAAAAGAGATGCAGATAAAGTTTAGATCTGCCCTCTGTGGACATTACCGTGCTATGTGATCATTAAAGTCGTTTGACTCGAGAAACGCTATTTTTAAATAAATTCTATTTCCCATGCGTCTCCATTAAAAGTCATTTGGCGTGAATACATGTGGGATGAAGAATTGCAGCACACTTAATATCTACACGTAACATGTTACATTCTGCTTCAAATCAAGCCATTTGGGGGCATAGCCCTGTTTCAGAGTCTAGCTTTCATTACCCAAACAAGACCTGCCAAGGGCTGCCGACTTCAGCCATCATCATCATCATCATTTAATTTCTTTTCAGATCTCCTCTTCCTACTGAAAAAGCCAAGATGCTCACCCCACAGCATCCAGACTGCAAAAGAATGCCGCTTGTGCAATGTCGCCACTTGTCATTTAGTGTAGCTGTGTCGTGCATGACATCGCTTTACACAAATCCCCCTCTCCCAAACACACACACACACACACACACACACACACACACACACACACACACACACCTCTGCGTCATCGACTTAGTAGAACCTTTGAGTACTGTATTTGCTGGTAAGCAGTATGCCAGTAACACTGTTAGCTAACTGTGTGTCGTTGGCAGCTCTGATTACCTTTTGGCTTTTAGCATGACAAGGCTTCCAGCCGTCACGCGACAATGGTAAATCTGTGAACTGAGCTTCACTATCATGAGCAAGGAAGCTCAATGTGGTGGTGGTAATTATGTAAATTCACAGAGAATGGATTGTTGAATAGCTCACTTAGAGACACATTTTCAAAAATGGGCCGATGGGTGGTCAGGCACTCGAGAGACTCAAATATTTACGTACAAACAAAAAGTAAAATTTCCATCTGCCCTCCTCAATATTAATGACAAATTTAATGACTCTTAGTTATGAATTAAAGAAAATATATTGTTTTGAAAATCCACAGAAGGAGGTTGCCTCCTGGCTTATGATGACACAAAAATGCCGGTCAATAGTGTTGTACTTGCTTTTAGAGTAATAACATACCGTAACAGATAATGAAAATGTAATGTAACCCTTGTGCTGCAATTTCTACGATGTTTGTAACACATGGGTTACCCCATATGTTACAATTTCTACAATTTTTGTAGATTTTTGCGTATTGTCATCTTTAAATCAAAGACACAGCATAAAAAGTGTGTGATATGAAATATTTCAATTCATGTTTTATTTATATAGATTTATATTTATGTTTTGGTCATAGCACAATACCGCTTTTATTGTCCATAGAGGGCAAAAATACAAAGAAAAAAATAAGAACTACATGTGTATGTACAGCACTGATGCCACTGAACATGTCGAGTGGTTGAAAGTGAAATAAATATTCAGGAATAATACTTTTACAATTTTTGTAAAATTGTATGTTGCGTTATATAAACTTATTTAGATCGACTGCAGCACATGGTTAATAATGGGTGTGTCATGATTTCGTTTGTGACCAACAGGTGGAACTGTAGGGCTCCCCCTGCAGCTGTTGGTCGTTATGTTATTAGTAGTATAAAAGGACTCCCTTCCGATGGGTCATTGTTTTTTTTGCTTGTTTGCTTGTCCTGTCATGTTTGTTTCTGTCATGGTTCTGTTCTAGTTTTTTGCTTCAGTCATGGTTTTGGTTTGATACTTTGGACTTTGTTTTGTTTAAGATTTCGTTTTCTTTGTGTTTCAATACAACTCGTCAAGTACACCCTGCTCCTCCCTCTTGCCTGCTTTTTGGGGTCCACCACCACATCGCAAACGTGACAGGGTGAAATACAATGCCTCCAATCAGATCAGATAAACATTTTTGAAACGAATGAAAAGAATGTATGTTAATAAAAGGTTTTCTTACTCTATAATTATCTTTGCTGCCAATACCAGTGCTTTAAAAATGGTCATTTAAAAGCAATGGAAAAAAAACCAAACGGCATGTACTTGTCTCAACTGGTCCGTGACACAAAAAAGGTTGGGGACCACTGCCCTCTGTCACGTAATTCGCAGCCACTATATTCTCCGCCATCATCTGCACTTCATTTGGACCAACAAGTGTGTTCTAGTGCACTTTCCCCAAGTGCCTGTACTCTCGACCCGTCGTGTTTCTTGTGCTCCCCAACATCTATCACGGCAAGCTGTGCTGACTCCTCAGCAGCTGCAGGCCCCAGTCCCTGTTCCTGTTCCTGTGGCACGTGCCCTGTGGTCACTCTCTGCTTCTACCGGACTGGCACCGCCAGGAACCTCTCGCCTGGCCTCCAGATCCCACCTCCAGGCCCCCTTCAACCCACCTTGCTTATTTTGGGATATCTGGGATCTGTCCCTTAGTGGTAGGGTACCGACATGGTCTGTCTTTGATCTTTTGGTTGTCAATTTAGAAATCAGCTTCATATTTTCCTTGTGTTCCTTTGTCTGCCTGCCTCGATCATTAAGGTATTGGTACAGCTGTTCCCATTTATGCGATCCCTTGTGTTACTCGATCAGCTCCCTCCAAGCCTTTGTGTCTTGTCCAGGTGTTCCTCGTCAGTTTGTTTATCTTTCGTTCCCTGTTTGCTTTCGGTCCTTGTCGGTTCGTCATCCCTGTAATGTCTTGTTGAATCCATTGCCCATTTGGGTTTGTGACTTAGAATCTTCCCTTTTAGCCTTGTGTTAATTTAGTATTTGTAATTATGTATGCCTTGTTTGCCTATTTGTTGTATTTTTGGAGACTAAATATGTTATTTGAATCCATCCTGCTTCCTTGCACTTAGGTCCTCAACCATGCTGCGACACGACACTTTTATTTTTAGACGTCAACTGGGAATGGCAATAAACAGCTTGAAGGAAGCACGTGGCCTCTGTTTGAAGAATTGTTCACGATTTGCTGCTTGTTATGAAGTTCACCAAAGCCATTTAGTCACAAGTAATAACCAAAAAATCGACAGCTATAAAAACTCTTGAGTTGCATCCCTTGTAAATTAAGGTACCACTAGACATATCATTCTCGTTTATGTTGGTGTTGTTGCCATTATTTTTCCTCTTTGCCATCACGGGTACCGTTTCTGTGAGGGTATCACAAGAAAGGATTTTGACTAGTGTTAATTCTTTTGATGCTTACTGAGGTAAGTCTTGTGTGATCTCATGCACAACAGTCATTCTTTTTTTTCTTCTACCTGGCAACTCACATTTCTTTTTATTCCTATGAAACATTACACTTTTATGAGCTGAAGCCAACCTCTTTGCTCCGTGTCCAACCACAAGCTTGCTTTATGTCTCATGAAACGCAGTTACAGATCAAAATGAACGTTTTGATCGTTTATGCTCTGACAAAGTGGGAAAAACCCCTCAATAATTAATGTTATACAATTACTCAATATCAATGTCCTGAGTGATTTTTTTTTCTATCATGTTTTTGGGAATTAATTTCTAAACGCAGCATTTGAATGACTCAAACTGAAATCCAAGCGTTGTTCCCATTTGCGCATTAACACAATATGCCACATTAATGTAGCCCTGGCAGGCAAATCAAACAAGACACAGAACAAAGCTACAACCGGCCTGGGGGAGTACATTTCTGCAGTGTATGGTAATGGATGAAAAGCTCAATGATGCTGTTTCAGGAGACCCTCATAAAGCAACAGCTCCTGTTTATTACAAAGAGTGTGCAAATCTCTTGTGCTGTTTGTGTGCTTTCTGGGTCATTCTTGCTCATAAAAAAAAAAAAAAAAAAAGAAACAACGCAGGGTGCTGAAACACAACAAAAAGAAGCGAGATGCTTTCGCCCCCACCTGATTTCAGCTCTTCTGCTGTCATCCAGAGGAGCAACGTGTGCTATCTCGCCAACGCCTCAGATGTGTGCCATGGGTTGCTGGCAGTAGCGGGAGAACATCAGATAGTCGTTATTGGAAAGGGGCTCTTATTTACTGTTTATTTTGAGCTCATTGAGGCAGGTGAAAGTATTGGCTCCCATGTTGGAGGGATGATCACAGGAGGAAAACAAACCTGTTAAGACGTACTCTGTATATGTCGAGGAAAAAAAAAAAGCTTTTATGGCTCTGCTTGTGCTTTCCTCGAATGTTTTTCAGGAGATATGTTCTCCTTTCCCTTCTTTGTCTGTCTGCAAGTCACCAGAAAGTCTGCGAGGCTCACGATTAACAGGATTTTCACCGCGTTAACAGCAAAAACACCACAGACACACAAACAATGACTGTATGTCACATAGAAAACACACAGCGGCATGAAATATGTTTGTGTGTCATTTGAATTTTGTACTTCTGTATGTTTGTACGTATGTATATTGGCAGGAAAAGGGATCCCAGATCTGAAGTTTGGGCTTCAAATTTGACATGCTTGCTTGCTGGGTTTTCTCCAGGTACTCCGGCTTGCTCCCACACTCCATAACAATACATGTTAAGATTCATTGAACAAACTATATTGTCCATAGGCGTGAGCGTGAATGCTTGTTTGTCCAAATATACCCATCGAGTGAGTGAGGACCAGACAGAATGGACCCTGCCATCCTAAGATTTTTGAGTCAAGGTGTAATACACTTTTGATACACATTCTCCCATCGATTCATGCGTTTTACAGCCTGCATCACCACACATTTTAACTCACTTCCAGAAAGCTACCAATGTGTTTGTTTATAATTATTTATATATAATTTATTAATTTTTTTTTTTAAGTGAGCTGATCAAAACGGTGCTTTACCGTCCGTGTTTTAGCTGTGATATCTATTGCCGAAGAATATCGGCACCACTGGGGTTTTTTTTCCAGTTTCAGCTGCGAAGAGTAATTCCACTTCAAACCCGCTGCGCAGCAGTAGACATTCAAAGACAAGCCTCTGGAGTTTTTGAAAAAGCAGGTATCCCACTATTACCACTACAGTCATAGTAATGGAGTAGTGGTGAGTTCGATATCTAACCATTTGTTTGTATTTTATTTTCAGCTGGCCGTCATGTGACTCACACAGTCTGTGGTGCAAGGATGGGAGCAGCAGGTTTTCCCGTTACATGCAAACGGGAGACAATAGCTCTGAGGCAGGGGTGTCCAAAAGTCGGTCCTCAAGGGCTGCTGTCCTGCCTGTTTTCCAGCTCGCCCAGGAGCAACACACCTGATTCAAATAATCAGGATCATTCTAATGCTGCTTCAGAGCTGGCTGATGATCTGATCATCTGAATCAGGTGTGTTGCAGCTGGGAGAGATGGAGGCAGGACAGTGGCCCTCCAGGCCCAGAACTAGACGTGCCTGCTGCTCTAAAAGAACTAACTTTTTCCCTTTCTCAAAACTATCTTTGTTTGACTTGTCAGCCAATATGACTAATTTCAACCTAATCACAAAACATGTATCTTTCGATGCCTAAACTGCCTCTTGGTTAATTATATATATCTGACAATACAGGGGTATAAAGTCTGAATAACAAATGAAAACATATTTATCAGTTGGATTAAGGGTGGGGCAAATTGGTCATGTAAGCAACTCTCAATATTTATAATATCTTAATGTAATAATTGAGAATTAAAATTTTGCTGACGAGAATGGGCACAACATAACAGGGGTGTGTAGCATTTTCATTAAGTCCCAAAATGTTCGACCACAGAAAAGGGCTGCAAATCTTAAGCAATAAATGTTCCCACTGCACAGGTTATTTTCTTGTGTTTATCTTAAGTAGGACCGAAAGAATGTTCAAAAGTGTTCCCAATAAAAGCTGATTGATATCTGCCTGACATCTACATACCCATGATAGTCAACATTAAAATTTGGAGAAAATTTTAACCCAAGACTTACATATACAGACTCAATAAAAGAGGTCTAAGAACTGACCCTTGCAGCACCCCATAAGTCAGGGGTGCCCAACCTTTTTTGTCCCAAGGGGTAAATTACTTTTCAAGGAGCCAACCTCCGGAGATCTACCAGTCCAGTGTCAACATCTGACCCCCCCGCCAGTCCCAGGGCCAAGCCATTTGGCTTTCCTACATAGAACCAAATATGAACCAAACAGAAAAAAAAAAGCTACAAAACAGGTACAGTCAAACCTTGGTTTTCGACCATAATCAGTTCCAGAAAGCTGTTCGAAAACCGAAACCATGTTTCCCAATCGTTTTGCACACTATTTTCCTCTTTTTTCACCAGCTTTACATCCACTTGCTTTCTTTGGTGCCATGCAGAAATAACAGTCCAATTTGCGTAGATCTCAACAAATATGTCTGCTTTTTTTTAATTTTTTTTTATTGAACACATCTGCTCACAATGGACGCACAATGGATGCTCTTTTTTTTTTAATCTTTGAACACGTCTGCTCACAATGTGGAGGCATCACTTCTTCGTCTACACGAGGAAGCGTCACTTCCTCGTGTAAGGAAGTCGAGAGGAATCGAGTGGCGCATTCAAGTGCGCTCAGTTTGGT
Source organism: Hippocampus comes (assembly GCF_001891065.2). Lineage (NCBI taxonomy): Eukaryota > Metazoa > Chordata > Actinopteri > Syngnathiformes > Syngnathidae > Hippocampus > Hippocampus comes. The sequence continues at coordinate 675,681 of NW_017805631.1, read as the reverse complement.
CGAGAACCGATTTTTGGTTGTAATCCGAGGCATAAAAAAACCCAAAATTTTTGGTAGAAAACCGATTTGGACGAGAACAGAGACGTTCGAAAACCGAGGTTTGACTATAGATCTCTGTTTGAAAAAAGGAAATCACTTCCTACCTCAGTGGGCTGGCTTTGATCCCAGTGCCATTTTGCAATCTCAGAATCTCATCCTCAAGAGTGGGGCTTTCAAAGATGAAAAGTGATTTGACTTGAAAAGTGGCGGCAATGTCACCAACGTCAATATTTGCACCAAATGGATAACACATATAGCTGATGCAAAGTCAGTAAAACGCCTTTCAAACTCTGACGAGATGCTCTGAACATGCTCCTCATAATGTACAGTGTAAAGCTGGGTCACACCTTTCCCTTGACGTAGTTCTGCTTGCATGTGAGGGAAGTTGCACAGGTTACCAAGCCGCAGCCGGTTGGACATCAGCTTTGGCTTGTTTTTAAATGTGCTCACTGAACTAATCATGTTGACTACGTCTTTACCCTTACCCTGCAGAACTAAATTCAATTCATTGAGCTGGCCAGTGAGATCAGTGAGGAAAGGTAAATCTAAAAGCCACTGTTTTGTCCCGCTAACAAATCCCATGAAAACATCAAAAATATCCTCACCCCTGGTATGTACTTTTAATGGCAAAATGGTGAGCAGCTCTTCATTGGTACTTCATTGGTGGAAAATGGTAGTTCTTGGATCGTTTCCTCTCAGCCAGGGGTGGCCAACCAAGTCAAAGACAAAGAGCCATTTCTTTTACGAAGTT
>NW_017805631.1:671715-674268 GCF_001891065.2 Hippocampus comes | reverse complement strand
CCGCCTCTGAGCAGGTAGCTTCAGGCAATGGTAGACAAACGACGGAAGTGGCTGTGGTAAATTTAGGGAAATTTGATTTTCAAAATAAAGTCCCAAAGTGGCTGTGGTAAGTTTCGGCAAATTTGATTTTCAAGTCCCGGAAAACGAAAGTGAAATGTTCATTAATTGTAATGGGGAATATAAATTATTTTATTTGAATAATAATCTTTCTTTAAAAATTAAGTTAAGATTATTATTATTTTTTTTATCAAACTAATTTGAGATAGAATTACTTTTACTTATTTGATGACCTACTTTGCAATACAACTAAAATTAGTAGCTCTTAGACTCCGTGGTTAACATAACAGGTTTGATGAGTAAAATCAATAATTCATAAGGTTTTAATATAATACAATAATTATAGAACACATGGCTTTTTATGCATTATAATAAATAAAACAAATTCTGAAAATATCAATATCACACACCTTCAAACCAGCATGTATGAAGCTTGTTGGAACTGTTCTTAAGTTTAACAAAAAATAGATAAAATAAAACCAGATTCTGTATCCCCGCCAAAATGTATATCTGTATTCCCTAAATCATCCATGTCCATTTCTAAAGCACTGTCGCATTCAAAAATAAAACACAAAAAGTATTTTTGAAAAAGCACTTTATTGCTCACTCACTCACTCGCTCACTCAGTCACTTGCTCACTCAGTCCCTCGCTCACTTCCCTTGTTGTCCCAACTCCTTTTGGATCCTCTGCTCAAATTCCTCTCTTTCACTGAAATAAGGTTGTAAAACATGAAATGCAACAGAAACTGAAATGTTTTGAAATGTATTATTTGGTACATGAGAAAGGGAGTAAGGATTTAATTGCATTTTAGTTGAAAGAGAATTAGATGGTTTACTCTTACCTTGTGTGTAACGTCATTGCTTTTGCGAAGATACTGCAAAGAGCCACATTCACATGGGCAGCCCGTCCTCGCGCACGCACGCGCACGCACGCGCACGCGCACGCACGCGCAAGCACGCGCACGCACGCGCAAGCACGCGTCTACTCCCCCCCATTTCCTTCTCCCATCCCTTGCGGTCGACTTGGGACCAGTCCGCTGGCTCCCAGTCGAGTGCGATCGACGTATTGGGCCCCCCTGCCTTGACATCAGAGGTAATTCGCTGACTAGCTTAGCGTTTAGCGCCGTTGTTTGAGTATGAGTGGTGATTCAGTCATCTGATTGGTTGCCCTCTGTGTCAATCAAGTAACGGGATTGATGATCGGCTGACGTAGTACGTACGTTCTGTGTATTTGGGGCGGATGTTTGAATGGCATTGCCACCACAGAGGCATTTTCAACGCTTGTCATGTGAAAGCCCGGGAGCCGCATTGAACCAGCCAAAGACCGCTGTAATCGCTAGCTGCTCGCTACTGTGAACAGCAGTCAACTTCCAGCAGCGTTTCCAACTCATCGGTAAGGAAAGTTGCTATTCGCTGTCCCAAACGTCGCTCAATGTCATCAATGTATGGGATTTACTTGGGGGGATGATTTTTTTCTTATCTTTTTTTCTTTTGTAATTTTTATTTGTTGATGTTTTTTAACTTTATTTCAGACAAAGAAAAGTTTTACATTTACATCCAGCCCACATTGTAAACCTGGCACGATCAGCCAGCAGCGGCTTCATTTGGGGGTGGGGCCACAACAGCTCCCGGCGCTGCTCATTGAGAACAACGTGCTTTCACCACACAAACTCAATAGTATCCAGCTGCAGACTCTGAGGAGGTAGCTTCAGGCAATGGTAGACACACGCCGGAAGTGGCTGTGGTAAGTTTAGGCGAATTGATTTTCAAAATAAAGTCTCAAATGGCTGTGGTAAGTGAAATGTTCATTAATTGTAATAGGAAATTTAAATTATTTTATCTTTCTTTAAAAATTAAGATTATTAATTTTTTTTATCAAACTAATTTGAGATAGAATTACTTTTACTTATTTGATGACCTACTTTGCAATACAACTAAAATTAGTAGCTCTTAGACTCCGTGGTTAACATAACAGGTTTGACGAGTAAAATCAATAATTCATAAGCTTTTAATATAATACAATAATTATAGAACACCTGGCTTTTTATGCATTATAATAAATAAAACAAATTCTGAAAATATCAATATCACACAACTTCAAACCAGCATGTATGAAGCTTGTTGGAACTGTTCTTAAGTTTAACAAAAAATAGATAAAATAAAACCAGATTCTGTATCCCCGCCAAAATGTATATCTGTATTCCCTAAATGATCCATGTCCATTTCTAAAGCACTGTCGGATTCAAAATAAAACACAAAAAGTATTTTTGAAAAAGCACTTTATTGCTCGCTCACTCAGTCACTCGCTCACTCAGTCACTCGCTCACTTCCCTTGTTGTCCCAACTCCTTTTGGATCCTCTGCTCAAATTCCTCTCTTTCACTGAAATAAGGTTGTAAAACATGAAATGCAACAGAAACTGAAATGTTTTGAAATGTATTATTTGGTACATGAGAAAGGGAGTAAGGATTTAATTGCATTTTAGTTGAAAGAGAAT
>NW_017805631.1:668545-670312 GCF_001891065.2 Hippocampus comes | reverse complement strand
GCTTTCTTTCAATATGCCTTTTAATGTTTTTCTTATTGAACATAATACGGCAGATGGGACATTTTTGAGTAATCTGTCGATGACGGATGTTTTTTTTCATCTGTCCACCTTGCGGTATGGGCATTGTAGGTGGCGAGGCACTGTGTGGGGCAGAAGGCAGCACAGAGGATGCAGCAGCCCATGGCGCAGTAGCAAGAGGTGCAGTGGAGAGTGGGGCAACAGATGGGGCAATGGATGATGCAGCCACATCAGGCAGCACAGACGGTGGTGCATCAGCAACGGTGGGGCATCAGCAGGTGGCGTAGCAGTAGAAGGTTCAGCAGTAAAAGGTCCAGCGGTAGAAGGTCCAGCGGTAGAAGGTCCGGCAGTAGAAGGTCCAGTAGTAAAAGGTCCAGCGGTAGAAGGTCCAGCAGAGGATGGGGAAGCAAAGGGATGGGCAGCGGTGGGTGGGGCAGCAAAAGGTGAGACAGCGGTGGGTCGTGGGGATGCAGGCGCCTTAGCAGCAGCAGCAGAGACCATCAAAGCAGGGTGCTTTTCCTTACACATGAGAAGGTGATTTATGAAGGGTACCTGGCAAGGGTACCCGGCGTATTATTATTCCACGGCAATAGATGCAATGAAAGTGCAGTTTTGGTCGGCATTGTAGCCCACATCTATGAATGGTATACCCTGTAATAGAAAATAGAGCTTAAATGATTTAAATAATCATTTACAATTATTATAGACAACATCTTTACAAATGATCAGCTACAACAGGTCACTGAGTGATTGGTTAGGAGCCATCCAAATAAAAATTATCTATACTGTGACTCACACAAAATTGTGTCTCGCAAACTTACTTTCATGTGATACTGCTCGGTTAAAATGGCCCTCCACATGGTCCTTTACCATGCAGTAGTATGTGGGTTTAAACCATGCAGGCTGGCAGAATGGACAGTGGTACATACTCTTTAATGTTTTTCTTATTGAACATAATACGGCAGATGGGACATTTTTGAGTAATCTGTCGATGACGGATGTTTTTTTCATCCGTCCACCTTGCGGTATGGGCATTGTAGGTGGTGAGGCACTGAGTGGGGCAGAATCAGGCAGCACAGAAGATGCAGCAGCACATGGCGCAGTAGCAAGAGGTGCAGTGGAGAGTGGGGCAACAAATGGGGCAATGAATGATGCGGCCACATCAGGCAGCACAGACGGTGGTGCATCAGCAGGTGGCATAGCAGTAGAAGGTCCAGCAGAGGGTGGGGAAGCAGAGGGATGGGCAGAGGGATGGGCAGCGATGGGTGGGGCAGCAAAAGGTGAGACAGCGGTGGGTCGTGGGGATGCAGGCGCCTTAGCAGCAGCAGCAGAGACCATAAAAGCAGGGTGCTTTTCTTTACACATGTGAAGGTGATTTATGAAGGGTACCCGGCGCATTATTATTCCACAGCAATAAATACAATGAAAGTGGAGTTTTGGTCGGCATTGTAGCCCACATCTATGAATGGTATACCCTGTAATAGAAAATAGTGCTTAAACGTTTTAAATAATCATTTACAAGTATCATAGACGACACCTTTACAAATGATCAGCTACAACAATTCACTGAGTGATTGGTTAGGAGCCATCCAAATGAAAATGATCTATACTGTGACTCACACAAATTGTGTCTCGCAAACTTACCTTCATGTGATACAGCTCGGTTAAAATGGCCCTCCACATGGTCCTTTACCCTGCTGTAGTATGTGGGTTTAAACAATGCGGGCTGGCAGAATGGACAGTGGTACA
>NW_017805631.1:664031-668346 GCF_001891065.2 Hippocampus comes | reverse complement strand
GAACACCGACATGTTCACAAGTGGGCTGCATGCAAATGAAGCAGGCGGGACAAGAATTTTGATTGGTCAATATTCAGAGAATGAATATTCAGTCTTAAAGCTTTAACCCTTACGCGCCCGGCTCGTAATGCCATGTCATCCTGACTACCAGTAGTTCAAATTTGTCCTCTGTAGAGGACATTTGTGAACCTAAATATCTCCCACCCAGTGCCTCCAATCGCATTAACTCCTTTTGTTACTCTAAAGAGGACATTCAGTGCTTTCCAATGATACCAAATTTGTAGGGGTTAGAAAAAGTAAGAAAATGGCTTTTTATGGGAAGAGGAAAAGTAATACTTTTTATCGACCACATTTTGTCTTGAAATGCTGTTGGCATTTTAATTATAAGACTCTTATGAACATGTTAAAGTGTTGTTTGAGTTGTTTTAAGTGTATTTGAGCCTGTTTAAAAAATGTAGTGGGATTTCAAAAATTTCTTTTGGAGGAGTCCAATTACTTCACATAGATTGGGGAATGTCAAAATAAATGTGATTGGACAACATTTTTTTTCCTGGTAGTCAGGAGGATAAGACACCATGACTCTCCCCAATCGGCTGAAATATGACACTGTAGGTTCATAAATCGATATGCACTTTTTGGACTGTGGGGTTCCAATGTTGGTGTATACAGACAATGGAATGTTGTTTTCTTTGGCATGCTTTTTTCGAGCAAGGCAGAGCAGCTTCTTGTCCTCAGCAAACCACTTGCTGCAGAGATGAAAGTCCTCCGGATTTTCCCGGAATTCCGGGTTTTTCACATTTTTATGAAAATCTCTCCGGAGAATTGAGGAAAATTTGCCTAAAATTAATCCGGATATTAGTTGACAACATTGAACGAAGACGCGTTTGAGTTCGTTGTTTTCCTTTCACGAGCGTAGCCATGTTGAGACACGAACACTAATAACAGTAGAGATTTTCGTCTCTTTATCAACACATTTGCTAAAACCCAGTGGAACGAATAAAAGACACCGTGGACAAGACAGTTGTCGTAAAAAATACATTTGGACAAAAAGGGAAACACACAGATTGGCAGAAAAACGTGTCCGTCCAACTTCGAGTGTCGTCTCGGCTAGCTTAGCTTAGCTGTTGTTGTGTGTGACGTTGGGTGTGTGACGCCGTTGCGTCGGCGCTTATTGGTTGAAATCAAAAGACGCGCTTGCTTACGTGTTCGCGCTGACGCACGCATAGTAGAGAGCAGCAGACTCGCTCGAGTGGCTTCGCCACAACAGTAATAACCCTCGCCTCGCATTCTAATGGTCTCGCCATATCTCTGAGATTTCAAAATTTCGGCGAGAACGGAAACCACAAAGGGTGCATGAGCCCGATCACTTAACTTGATTTGCAGGCCCGAGCCCGAAGCAAACCCGAGATTTCATGTGGTGTCCCCCCCCCCCCCCCCCTCCAATAGAATTTATTTTGTGATTTCCTCTCTTGATTTTCTGTTTGGCGCATTTTATGTTTGCTTTTCTGCATGTCATTGAAGTCATCGTTGATTTACGTTTTCAGGGGGCGGTCACTGAACGACTCTCGAGCAGAAGGCACGGAGACCGAGAACGAGAAGGACGTGCCTGTACAGCAGTTGCTTGAGTTGTATGTTTTAAAAAGAACCAACACGGCAGCTCTTTTTGTTTTCTATCGTTTTGCTCTGCTGCAGAAACTGCCGTGTGACCGCAAGTGGGGCTGCACCAGCGCTACGCCGGCTAACACGCTCAGCGGCTTTGTACGTGTGACCGCTCCACAAAATTTGTTCCGGTGTAAAATATATCGCAACAAAATACATCGGTGCAGCACCGGAGCAAATGTGTGCCGTGTGAACACCCCTTTAGTCTCTTTACTGGAGATGTTGCAGTGAATACAGGGAAATAAAAACAATACAGGGTGATGTTGGTTGAGGAGGGATGATGAGGAGGGACGATGAGAGATGAAGGAGGAACGAGAAGCCTCGCGTGGTGGGATGCCTCCGAGTGGCGCGAGGGGGGAACGCCAGGGCTCTTGGGCCCCTGACGCAGCTAAATGCCCACCAGCCGCTGGGGAAGGAGGTGGGGTCTCACCGAGAAGGGATGAATCGAATTGACTGTATTTTGGGCTGAAGTGATGATGATGAATAGGAATGAGATGATTGAATGAGTTGAAATGACTGTCTTTGGGTTGAGTCTACAAATGTGATAAAATAGGAATTAACAATGTTATAACATTCGAATACAGTAATCCCTCATTTATCGCGGAGGTGACGTTCCAAAAAGAATACGTGATAAGTGAAATCCGTTAAGTAGGATTTATTTAAAAAAAGCAAAACAATGTAGGGGGGAGAAATTTCAAATGTGCTGTATGTGAAACATACAGCACATTTGACAATAAAGTTGTACTTGATACTTGATAGTCAGCTTTATTTTTTACCGTTATTATACAATACTGAACTATGTAAATCAGGGGTCCCCAACCGCTGGTCCGCAGGGCATTTGATACTGGGCCGCACAGAAAGAACTTGCCCTAATTCCGTTTTATTTATTTCCGGTCCCTGACAATATTGTCTGACATAAACCGGTTTGGGGCAAAAATCGTGGGGCAAAAAAGGTTGGGGACCCCTGATGTATACAATGCAGAGGTGATTGCTCTAAGACTGCAAGGGAAGCTCAGCTTCCCCTAAAATGTCAAAAAGTAAGTGATCAAATATATGTGTGTACGTACAATTGTGTGGACATGTCATTGACTAAATATGCGCTACAACGCGCACAACTTTTGTTCCGAATCAGCTTCTTATTACTAGTTACAACGCGACTCACTTCTCATTCATTCCCCCAGCTTCACTGTGCTTTAAACTGTGTGGACGCTGAGCGTCGACCGCACGGACGATGGGCGTCTAGAGAGTTCAGTGTAGGTTGTCCCAATGCATTGAAACGAGACGAGTCATTGGATAAATGCTGGTTTTGTCCCGCCCATCGGACGCTCAGCGTATCAACTGACACGGAAGCTCAGCTTTTCTGCATGATGATTGGGTGATCTGTCTGAGGCTGAATCTCTTTTTGATTGACAGCGAAATGAGCCAATCACCAGTCTTATGGTGAAGGCTTCCTTTTCATTTTTTGAAAAGGAACGGAGAGTAGAATTCATGTATCAATGAACAGACACATTTTATGATGTTGGCCGAAATTGAGCTTCCCTTCCTTGACAGACCAGCCTCCGCCACTGATACAATGAAACCAAAGACCAAACATTTACAAAGGTAAATTTGGCAAGCTGTACAGAGACGAGGGGCGGAGACTCTTCACTTTGGCAAGCTGTACAGAGACGAGGTGCGGAGACTCTTCACGTTGGTCAGTCCCTTAGCCAATCAGGATACAGAACATAATTCACTGTTTAAAAAAAGCATTTAAAAAAACTACACTAAAAAAATCCGTGAAACAGCGAAGCCGCGGAAGGTGAACCGCATTATAGCGAGGGATTACTGTATTCCTCGATGCAACCAAGGAATCGGATAACAATGGCGGGGTAATGGCACCATCTAGGGGCCACACGAACTAACAACACTTACACTTATGACATGAGGGCCAACACACATTTGCGAACAAATTACACCGGGTCGTCATCAGGGCGGGAAGAGCCACAGTCGTCGCACCACTAACACACAGCAGCGTGAACTTCCAACGCCTCTACATTGTCAGGTGAATCGCCGCGAACCGCGGTGGCCCGATGCTTGCGGGGTAATGTGGCAAACTTGCTCACGAACACTAGTCGCAACTGATTAAATAGGACAAGTACACCTCGTACTTACATTTTATCATGAACTCGGGGGCTTAAGATATCACAGATGATGTAAGTGGTATGAAGGAGGTTTGCAGGACAAAAGGCTGATATCGAGCAGGACGCAAAGCCGGAAACTGGCAGTTTTTTTTTTTGTTGTTTTTTTTTTAATAGAATCTTTATTCGAACAAGTCATAATACAATTCTCAATAAACAAAAAACAAAATGAACATGTTATTAATGCATACACATATTACAAACATTTAAACAAAAAAGAAGCCAGGGACAAAATACATTCTGTAAGGGGGCTATAGAATTTATTTTGTGATTTCCTCGCTTGATTTTCTGCTTTGATGCATTATTTTCAATTTTCGTAGTTTCTTTGAAGGAATCATTAAATTACGTTTCTCGGAGGTGGTCTTTGAAGACCTCTCGAGTCAAACGGAAGAAGAGAAGGCACGGAGACAGATAAAGATGTACCTGTATTTGTTGAGACTGTGAAAACCATTAATAAAGTGTGCGTTTTAAAAAAAAAA
>NW_017805631.1:662451-662682 GCF_001891065.2 Hippocampus comes | reverse complement strand
TTGATCCAATTGATTTAAAATGTATTATTGAGGGTCGAGAAGTCCAGGAAGTTCAATCCACCAGTTTCGTAGGTATTCATTACAACAAACCTTTTCACATAGTGAGTGAGTCTTGTTCCTCCAAAAGAAGTCGAAAAGCATCTTATTGATATTCTAACAAATTTTCTCATTCACAGACAAAGAGATTGCTGCGTACGTAAGACGTGACAGTCCTTCCGCTTTGGTTCGTAG
>NW_017805631.1:642500-659342 GCF_001891065.2 Hippocampus comes | reverse complement strand
GCCCCTCCATCATGCTCACTTTCTTTTCCATAAGTCCAACGCGGTCGTCGATCTGTTTTAGACTTGCTTTTACATCTCTTAATTCGGCGCAGGCAATATTCAATGTTTTCGTGAGGTTTTCTATTTTCGTTGTCATGTCCTTCGTCATTTTACTGATATCTGTCTTCATCGTATCAAATCTGGTGTTAAACAGCGTTGATAATTGTTGCAATATGGTCGCGCTCTCTCCTTCGGTCGTGCGAGATTGCTTACTTTTCTTCGACGCCGGTGGCTTGGACGGCGAGACGGGCAATGCGGGAAAGTCAGTTTCCACAACCGCGAGGACAGGTTGGTTTTGCAGGCAGTAGGCGTGCGCGCCATCCACGAGCACATTCTCAGGTGTGGACTTCAGCTCCATTTTGTCAATGCTGCTGATAATGCTGCTAGCTTAGCACGAGTCGAGGCAACGTCCAAGAAAGAGAACTAGGACTGCGCTAAGGACAAGTTACCGTGAGTGCAGCAAAGTCAAGAGGAAAAAAATATATATCAATTTTCTGACATGAAAAAAATAGAAGAGTTATCTGTGTTCCACTAACTTTATATCGAGTCAGGTAAGCAGCTCCCAAAAGCACAACCACTCACGTCGACATCTTGGCTCCTCGAACCGGAAACTGGCAGGTGCTGTGATAACGCGATACCTAAATGCGCGAAGGTGAATGTCTCGCGGTAAGTGAACTGAGGAGCGGGCTAAGCCTTTGCTACAATAACATTAGCATGGACATAGTAGTCACACATGCCAAATCAACTTCCAGCAATGCTCACAGACATACTATATACAGTATATATCCTCTGCTCTGTGTAAACAAATACAACTGTTGGAGACAAGATTTAGTTGTAAATGAGTTTGCTGATGTTCTTGACCTCATCGTTCATTTATCAACTCTACCTGTGTCACACTACTGCCACCATCAGGCTAAGGCATGTACACTCGGGGTGGCAGGACAGTTCATACCTACAATTTGTACGGCTTATAAACCAATGTGATTTGTGTGTGAAAAAAAAAAATTCTGATTGGTTTGTATATTTAGTGGGTTCGGTGTGCTCAATAAACCAAATCTGTAGTAGTCTTGCAGCCTGACAAAAATGTATGGTCTAGAACAGGTGCCACAAACATGGTGCTCCAGGGAACCAAGGACCACATGAGTAGCCTGCGGCCCTGTTCTAAAAAAAGCGCACTGGTGATGCAAACTGCTTTACAGTCAATGTTGTTGAAATTATCATTTCAACATGTAAACACTTGCAGAGGTTGACAGAAATTAAGTGTTACATGATGATATTCATCTGTTCGCTACCTTGTCAAATAATTGTTTTTAAATATTGTGAGATCAATGTCTTGGTCGACTGGTTAGCAGGTGCACCTCGTAATACAGAAGTGCAGGGTTCAATTCCGGCTCCGGCCTTCCTGTGTGGAATTTGCAAGTTCTCCCCGTGCCTGCGTGGGGTTTCTCTGGGTCCTCTGGTTTCCTCCCACATTCCAAGGAAATGCATGGAAGGCTAGTGGAACACTCTAAGTTGTCCCTAGCTGTGATTGTGAGTGTGAAGGGTTGTTCGTCGACATATGCCCTGATTGGCTGACAACCAGTTCAGGGTGTACCCTGCTACTGCCCGAAGACAGCTGGGATAGGCTCCAGCACGGCCCTTGTGAGGATAAGCGGTTCAGATAATGTATATCCATAATGATGTATGGATTAAAGTTGCTGTCAATTGAAAATACATGTCTTGTAAATTTGAAGCACACCACAGAGAAGAGTGTTAGCAAAACTTCAAAATTTGTATGATTTAATACATATCACGACGCTTCAAAATTGTGCAAAATAAAGCTCTTGTTTCTGCTCTCAACCTCTGTGGGCCTGTCCACTAAATGGCTTTCCAACAGCATGTTGAGAGGCGTAAGCGTAATGTCCTGCTTATTGTTGTGCATGCGTGTGTACGTTCGTGCGTGTGTGTGTGTCCAAACAACAGAGGTACTTCAGGGAAAGTTATCCATTTACTGTATTAAACATGGCGGCACACATCATTCGGCCTATGGCTCATGTTACCCGGCAGACATTTAAGCACATTTCCTGCAAGTTATATACCCCACATTGCTTTGCCTTCCAAAATATTAGGATAGCCTGAATAATACAAAATACGAGCACTTGAGAATTCAAATAACATCACCAGGCTGTTCTGTCAATTCTTTTCCTCAGGCAAGATGCATTTCTGGTGTGTTGGCATAGCTAGCTTGCTAGCCGCGTTGTAATATTCCGCTTAATCCTCACGAGGGTTGCGAGCGTGCTAGAGCCTATCCGAGCTGTCATCGGGCAGTAGGAGGGGGACACCCTGAACTGGTTGAGAGCAAATCGCAGGGCACACATAAACGAACAACCATTCGCGCTCACACTCACATATAGGGACAATTTAGAGTTTTCCATTAACCTGTCATGCATGTTTTTGGACTGCGGGGGGAAACCGGAGTAACCAGAGAAAACCCACACAGGCACGGGGAGAATATGCAAACTCTACATAGGAAGGCCGGAATCGAACCCTGCACCTCTGCACTCTGAGGCATACGTGCTAACCAGTCGTCCACCGTGCCATGTTGTTATATGACTGGACAAATATAGTGGGGACGGGGAGACTTCAGTGCTGGACTCCATAGTATGTCACACAGCTTTGTTTGGGCCACGTCCAAAAATTCAGGAAAAGTGAAATGATGAAAAACAGTTTACCACAATAGTCCATAACTCAGTTCTACATATCTTAGCCTTTGCAGCTATTATCATCAAATATGTACAGTGTATACTTCTTCTGGAACAAATCTCAAAATTTACTGTACTAGGTCTTTAAATAGTAGCATATATAATTCGAGAGAATTGGAGCAAATGCGTTATCTTAAATGGTGTTTTAATCTGGTAGCCGTTTGCATGGCTTTTCGTTTCCGAAAGGATGGTAACCTTCAGTTGACAAGTTTTAATCACGAAACTGAATTATTAGCATCCTGACACTGTGTGTATACGCTAGCCCTTTGGTCATATCAGCAGTGGGGCAGAGAGGTTAACAAGTTGGCGAGCAAGACGGCTGATAGCCAACCCTCATTCACATCCAGAATCCCTACCTCCCTCATCTATTGTGGCGGTCTATCTGTCGATATTTCCAAACAGCTGCCTTTACATGTCTCTGTTTCACCTGCTCGATCTGATCATTGTAATAACCAGGTCAATGTTCTTTCATTCCATTTTAGTCCATTTATATGACGGCTTTTCATATGTTCTTCGTGTGTTGGGAGTGAGGAATGTGAAGAACAGAACCTTAATTATCCAAACACAAGATTGCTTTCATCTTTATAGTGCCCTAATAGATGCAAAGAGCCTGATCAGGGAATACGCCACCAGTCAATCGGCCTCTTTCTCAAAGACCACAGTCGTATCAGCTTCTAATTTCCCTTCATCTTGTAATACATGTAATGTCTCTAACCTCCTTACTTATCTGTTTTGCTTCAAATGAGACGATTTTGTTCTTGATCAGCTTTCACTTTCTCCTGCGGGATCATTCGGGTTCATCTTGCCACCGACTGGCTGCATTATCCTGTAGAGCAACACTGCCCCCCTAAGGTAAAAAAAAAAAAAAAAATAGCACTACAGTGTATCTCAACTGCAAGGTCCTGAAGGCTACGCGTATCTCAACAAATGAACTTCATTCTCGACTAGACAGACAGACAGAAGCATGGACAAACAGTTTTCTTTTTCTTTGTCCGACGTCCGTGTATTTTTGTACGATGCTAACCGTGGACGTAAGTTGTGTTCAAAATTAAATGCAGCAGAGCAGAAACCTAAAATTGAAGTGAGAAAATCCACTCAGCCATTTTGTATACAGCTGATTCTGTTTGAGGTTTGCAACGTGAGCTGACAAGATTGTACCATTTAGTGTGTGTGTGAGAGGGTGGAACCGGTACAATACGTAAGTTAGAGCATTCTCTGTCATTTTTACTGCTTTGTTGGAACAGGCCAGCAACAGGAAAAAGAGGTGCTGAAGACCGTTGCAATGAGCAGGCCATATCATAGAGTATCGTGTCTGAGAAGCAGAGAGATAAATGCTTGCCTTGGTTACATGACAACTTGGCTGAGGGAAAGAGAAGGAAGGACGCTGAACTATGATAATGTTGACAGAAAATTGCATGGAATAAGTTCGTTTCATACATTTGTTTTATTGTGTTTATTAAATGTGTGTACAGTACATAAGTACAAAATCAAATCCAATGCGTTTTTTAATAGTTAATATATTTTGGGAAAACGACTGTTACGTTTTTGTTTTTTTAAATACTGTTTGTCCAGTGAGCTCATTTTGTCATTGATTTTATATATTTATTTAAACAATCAGATTTCTGGCAATGTTTGAAGATATCTGGTCGTGTTTGACATATCTTTTTTGGGGGGCCGGGGGTATAGCTATCACATCACCTGTAATGGGAATTTGACATATAACAGCGCTAAATGGAAGTAACTGTTCGTACTATTGAATGCTGACCAGTTATTTTGCGGATAAACAGAGTTGCACTAGTCTGTACTGTGTGTAGCTGCTCAAAATGCTGATTGCGCTGGGCTTCACCACCTCCCAACAAGATAAAATGAGAGCGCAAGACGCGGAGAGGGGGAAGGCTCCCTTGACAGATCTGTGAACGGTGTCCGTCCATGTTTTTTTTTTTCTCTTTTTCTTTCTTAAATAAATCTCATGTTTTTTTATTTATTTATTTTTTTATTTTTTTATTATAAATACTGTACATTCGTTGTCTTGGTTTCCCTGGACAAGACATACCTCCTTTCAAAAACCTTTCTGCGACCTTAAGTTTCTCCGATGAGCTGTTTCACAAACGAGGTCCGTAGACCTGGAACGACACCTCATCGTGGGTGTTGGCTCTGCCGCTGTGTATTAATCAAAGAATGGTACCGAAAGACCTGAGGGTCCACAAGGGTCGACATGTAAAAGAAAGGCCAAGACCCTGAAGAGTTTTATAAAATGATACAATAACCTCAAAATCAATCCTGAAAGCCACAGGGAACTAATGGAGGACCTTTAAAGCCTTTGTAACGTGCTCTCTCCTCCTGGTTCTTGTCAGCAAAGAGGCTGCTGAATTCTGCTGTTATTCTACATTATGAATAGTTATTTCAGAAAAGACGGTGTTGCAGTAATTAATGCGACGGGAGATAAACGCATGCATTACAGCCTCTTTGTTTTTTCATGAGAGAAAGCACAGAGCTATTCGCTGTGGGGCTTGGTTGCTATCTCCCCATGAAGAGTGGGGTTTGCTGCATCAGATCCACACATAAGGGCAACAGCAAAGGGCAATTGTGCGTGCCGCTCAACATCATGAGTGTGTGGCACATCTGAAATTGGCAGACCATGTTTGTGTCAAGAAAACGTGCAGTTGAGAGGCATTCCCCAGGGGGGTAAAAAGTGTTTAGTTTTCTTGAACTATATTATTGTTTTTGTTTGTGTCCAAATTAATAGTCTGCTTTTGATTGCACTAAAGTCAAGAATACTTTCTTTATGATAAAACTGCGTTGCTTTGCTTTGGCAGATCTGGACCCTCATGATCATGCAAAGTAAATTCAGATATTTGTTTTCCAAATGCACACGTCTGAAGATCCATCCATCCATTATTTGTTCCACTTACACTCACGAAGGTCCCAGGCGTGCTGGAGCCTATCCCAGCTGTCTTCGGGCTGATTGTTTCTGAAAATATGTGAAAAGACACACTTGGCAGAACTGAATTACAAAGCTGTTTTTCACCATTTCAGTTTTCCAGATTTTTTTGGGCCAAGGCTAAAGGCTTTTCGAGCCTGAGAGCTACGGCTTGGCTCCTGATTAGTGCAAAGAGCTACCAGTTTGATACATCCATCCATCCATCCATTATGTGAAACCGCTTAATCCTGACAAAGGTGTGCTGGAGCCTATCCCAGCTGTTTTTGGGCAGAAGGGGGGGGCACCCTAAACTGTTTGCCAGCCAATCGCAGGGCACGCCCAGACGAACAACCAGCCGCACTCACAATCACACCGCGGCATGGGTGTCAAACTCTAGGCCCAGGGGCCAGATCTGGCCTGCCACATTATTTTATGTGGCCGGCAAAAGCAAATCAAAGATGTCAACTTTCATGATGCTTGCTAAAATCTGGACCAAAATTTCAAATTCTCATTTGTAATAATTAAGAGTGATACTGTAAGCATTTTCTTGTGACCAAACCCCTCATTACAGTAGCTTAAACAATAGGTGAATAAACTGTTATTCTTAACTTCTTTATATGTCATCACGGCCCTCAAAGGGAAACTGAAACTAAAATCAGGCCCGCGACAAAAAGGAATTTGACAACCCTGATTTAGAGCGTTCAATCAACCTACCGTGCATGTTTTTGGAATGTGGGAGGAAACCAGAGTACCCAGAGAAAACCCACCCAAAATTTAGCTCCCCGTCCACCATACCTTTTGATTAAGCTTTTCTCAACATTTTAAGATCTGTTTTTTTTTTTTTTAGTATTTTTCGAAACCTACTTTTATTTCTTAACTTTACTTTTAAAATGTAGAAAATGTTTTTGAAGTTTCCTGCTAATTTGTTTACATGTTGTCACTATACATTCTTTCAGTAATGTTGGCAAACTTGTTTTGTTTTCTCAGTTTTGTTTCTGAATGTTGTTGTGTTTTGGATGCTTTTAATTGCTTTGCTTGTGTAACAGTGAGTTGTCTTGGGTTTGAAATATAAATAAAGCTCCATTTCAATGCCTGTATTACAATGTGAGGAAGCCTAATCGAAAAAATAGTTATAAAATGAGTTGGTTTGCTGTTCAGCAGTATTGTGCCATCCTTTACTGGTAATTTTTACACAAGAGAGCCCTTTGCACTGGAAAAAAATAGAATGTGGTTATTTTGTTGTTTGCGGATAAAGGGCATCTTAAATACAGTGAAACTCCTCTAGAACGAAACCTACATGAGCGAAAATACCCCCTTATGTGAAAAAATCTTCATGCATTAATTCCCATTCTCCTTCCCCCCATACGACGAAAACCCCCCTGTTGCGTTATACGAAATCATTTTCTCTGCTCCAGCCTCGCTAAGACACTCACTACAACGAAGTTTTATCCAACAGCGACCTCTACTGCTTCGTTCGAAAAAAGGCAACAGCAACCACCACACTGGTTTACATAGTGAACGATGTTTATTTCGGTCACAGCTGCGAGTTTCCTGTACTCAACATACTCATAGCTGGTCTGCCATTGGCTTACCGAGCATCATCCTGGCCTCCGATTGGGCAAGAGGGACCTCACTGTCTATGTGTGTAGATACTGAAGCTAGATCCGTCGCATCCGATTAGCTGCTCAGAGTAAATTGCTAATGGCTCGACGGACATTTAAATAAAAGAACGTTTCCTCAAATGCTTTACTTGTTATCATTTAAAAGTTCATTGCATGCCAGGAAGTATTTGTTATTGTTAGATTCAGACGAGGATGGACGTTGCATTGCTAAAATGGCTACAAAACGGACCATTGGGTGTCAAGCAGCTAAGACAAGAGGAGCTCTGATGCTGGAAGAGAGGGTAAAAGTGATCAAAGTGAAAGACGGAGCAAGCAAAATAAAAGACATTATCCAAGAAATTGATGTAAGTGAAAGTGAATGCTGATCGTAAATTTCGCAATTTCTTCCCCTTTTTTTCTTTCTACACTGACAATATGAAGTGTCAAATAAGTGTGTGCTCATACTTATGCACTATTGGAATAAAAATAGAATACACATACGTTTGTGTGTGCGTGTACACATACGTTTGTGTGTGTGGGTGTGTGTGTGCTTACATCTGAGATCAAATTTGCTACAGTGAAAAACCCCCTTTTGTGAAAAATTTCTTGCTGCAAACATGATTTCGTTTAGAGGAGTTTCACTGTAACACCACTTTGCTTGTCAGTCAAGAAAGGTTTTCATCAAAGCTGTATATGCCGCCCCCAAACACACTGTTGCATTTTGATTGGTGGTGTGGCTCAAAGCAAATCAGCGGGCTTGGTTCAAAGTGGCTTTTTGTGAAGTCACAAGTACCGCAAGAATTCATGTTGATGAGCTTAAAGAAGTCTTGAAGGAAGAGTGGGCCAAAATATCTCCACGCAGATGTCAAAGACTCATTGGCGATCATAGAAAACACCTGATTTTGGTTGTTGCTGTTGCTGTTGAGCAACCTCCAACTGGGTCCCAAAGGGGCTCTGAAAGCTGCAGCGACCCGGGTACCTGCAGACCCAGTTGCCGGCTGATGACTGGGAACTGTTCGTGGCCCGAAGGCATGCCCAACACTGCTTGGAGGTCGTTCCCGAGTTGGGCTTTGGTTGTTGCTGCTGAGTGTGGCCCAACCGCTGATTAGAATTTGGGAGCAATCTTTCGCACAGGGCGATGCAGGTATGGATTTTTTTTTTCTAAAAACCTTCCTTTCAAAACTGCATTCTGTTTACTTGTGTTGTCTCTGACTAATATTTAATCATCATCCGATGATAGGAAACATGAAAGTGTAACAAACATGCAAAACAATAAAAAATAGGGAGCAAAAACTTTTTTGCACTTTCGCACGAACTGTAATTTATGGTTTAATGAAGATTTAAAATATTTATTTACTCCATCAGTTGGTGGTTGTTTTCTTAATGCAATTCTGTACACCATATTTTTCATCCAGCCTTTCTCTGCACCTATCTTCCCACCTGCTCTACAGCAAACTTGTCATCCCCTGCCAAGAGTGTATTCATCCCCTTGCTACTCAGCCCCATGTGGAGTTTTTTTTTTTTTTAAGAATCTTCAGCAGCTCAACTTCTTTTTTACTGCATATATATTCACATTTTATAAAGTTTATTATCATACCAACACATTTTTGACAATTTTACACACCCAACTTTGCAATTCATTTTCAAAATACTCACCAGAAAGCCGTGGCATTTGAAAATATCAAAATGAGAAATAATGAGAACTGATTGAATGTTTATTCTTTTTGAAACACATTGTCTGCTAATACTTGAATGACAAATGATGATGTTCAACAGAACATTCTTGTTTTCCACCAGTTACGTGAATGTTCACTTGTCTTCGGAAAGACACTCAAATGATATTTGTTTATTCATTTTCTTGTGACTTGAAACAAGTTCCCGCACTTGTACTTGCTGATAGTAACTAATTTTGTTTTATGTTACAACGTTATAACATTTGGGCATAATGTATTGTGTGTTCAATTACAATAAGTGTGTTTTTCTTTCACCTTTCTGGCACTTTTTCCCCCAAATGATGTTGCTGTTTTGACAGACAATAATACCATCCTGCGCTTCATACCAAGAAGATATTGTACCATGACATTTTGATATCCTTGCAATCCAATTGGTGACCATTTTTATTTCTGGTCATTGTAATTGACAAGTGTCCCCTTTCAACATACAATCAACTAAGAATGATTTTTTTCATTAAATTTGCTAGCAAAGCATTGTTGTGAAGAGAATGGAAAGGCTGGACCAAAGAGTAAGCCAGAGCTGCGAGGCTTTAAAACCTTAGCGCCACATACAGGTGGCCAACCAAAGACGTGCAGAGAAGAAAAGGTACCAGAAGTAGTGAGGGAAGTGATCTTGTCTAATGTTTTTAATGTTTTTTTTTTTTTTTTAGGTAGTGCTTTCAAAATGAATTTGTCTCACTTTGTAATGATGGTTTCCCTTCCTGGTCCACTACGACTGTGGAACCATCTAAATATAAAACGGCCTCAACACATTTTGACCTATACTCAGGCTTGGGGAGTAACGGAATACATGAACCGGCGTTACATATTCAGGACACAAGAAAAAAGACGTAACTGTATTCCATTGCAGTGACAGAAAAAAATTACATGTAATCAGACTACAGGTACGTTTATGAAAAATGTGGACTATTTTGCAGGATTACATTTTTAATGCGGGAAGAGAGATGGCACAGTTGAGTCCTCGATCACCCGCTCTTAACTTGTTGGCCAATTTCCCTCAGTTGAGTGGATAACTGCTCACAGTATAGCTCAATGGTTTTTGGTTGCCACCCATATGAGAAAGCTAACTGCCATGGTTGTGTGTTGGTCTTCGCGCAATCAGTTTGAAAAGTGACTCAAAGGGAATGTCTGGTGACTGTTTTGCATTGTATTTACTGCAGGAATTATTAATTCATTTAAAATCACATTTACAAAGAAATGTGTGAGCTGTCAAATTCATCTGGACTGCTTGTTACTGTCAGGTTCCGCTTAACCCCGATATGAATGGGATCCCACAAACGTAGACAGGGATAAGTGAAAAAAGACATTTATTACAGAAAAAAATCAACACAAACCAAGTACAACAAAAGCCGCTGGCAAAAAAGAGCCAGGATAAAACTAGGTAAACACAAAGCGCAAGGAGAGTAGACAACGCCAAATCACTTGCACCAAAAGTGACACAGAAGTGCAATTACCTGAAACTAAACAAGCACAAACATTATCAATGTAACAACATTATCAATACTTACACACGAAAATAAAGTACCATCACTAGAGAACTACGGCACATGAACGTCCAGAAAACGAAACACTTGGCACTATAGTCGAAGTCCTTTTAAAGTCCTTTGACTGCAATGCACGACAGGTGTGGCGCTGGAGGGCACACCCTCCACTCCCCCAGGAACTGAATTAACATGACAGATCACAGCCACCATACCAGCGTATCAAAATTACAAACGTGTGTGTGTGTGTGTGTGTGCGTGCGTGCGTGCGTGCGTGCGTGCGTGCGTGTGTGTGGCGAGCTTCTCTTTTTTACCTTCCACTCGTAACAAACACTGGTCATGTGGAAAGGTTTGAAAAACTTCGAGAAATTCCATCTGCCTTCACCGAGTGTTCTATTTCAGTATCAGGTAAGCCTCTGAGCCATCTGATGGATTATTTATCAACCCAGTGCTGCACCGCGAGCTGGGAATCACATAAAATGGGTCAAATGAACTCAGGCTTGCACCACAGCCCCTGTATCACACAAGGAGGTCACTTCCGTAGACCACACATCGAGATCTTTGTGCTGGGTCTAAAGGGTTTGCTTAGTTTTTACAATTGCTCATACAAAAGGTGCAATGTGTATTATTAGAAAAGGCAACTCTAACTCTTCGTCAGACATTGTCTGATAACGTGAGGAATTATTTTCTCAAATGTTACTGGCACCTGACTCACGGGGAAATCTGGACCCGCAGCAAAGACTAAACTGGCTAGCAAGCACTGCGCGGCCAATTTACTGTCAACATCTGAGAGAGGACACACAATCAATGTGTTGCTCACGTATGAACTTGTTTATTCAGAGACAAATGACAGTCAATTCACCCAGTATCAACATTTTCAGTCAATTAAAAACGCAAATAGAATTTTCAGGTAAACCGAACTTGTACTACTGATTTCTTTTGATGACAATTTTCCGATTTTTTTAACCTACATTTGAATACAGACATCTGTACTTTCTGCTCCTTGTCAAAATTGGCTGGTTACTTTTTCCAACCTCCACAGATGACGACACTACATTTAAAAAAAGGAAAAAGAAGGCATAAATAAGAAGAGGCAAAGTCAAGCGCAGTTGAGATCTCGATTGTTTGAGATCTTGGCTTTACAAGGTGTAAAAAAAACTGGGACAGCAGCAACATGGAGGAACGTGAATCAGGGAGCTTCAACGGCAGCGGATTAAGGGAGGCAAAAATATTTAAAATGACTGAAGTTGTCGGCTACAAGAATGCTTCTTGGCTCATGCCTTGTCTTGTGCCAGGCTTTTAATTAAAAAAATCTCCCTATAACATGAAAAAACATGTACAAGGTGTATTTTTCCCCATTACAATACAGCTCATGTATCTTTGTTGTATTTGTGTTCAGTCAAAATCATCATGTTAGCTTGCGGCAAAATAAAAAAAAATACTGGTTGGGTTTTTTTTTGGGGGGGGGGGGTTCTCAATACAACGCTATCCGAGTTAAGAGGGAAACTATTTTGTGGGCCTTTGTCTTGTGACCCGACTTCCGTTTTTTTGAGATACAAACCATCGTTCGGACGATTTTTTTCCGAGTATGTATTTCAGATCTGAGTGCTGTATGGTGGTCATGGAATGAAATTTGTATCTGAAGGCACCATTGCATTGAGTGATCACATATCGTAAAGGAGTTGAATCGTAACAAGTATTGACACCAAAGATTTTTTTGAGCTTCTACTTCAGCACAGCGCATGAGAATTGAGTGTTGCCACCAATGCTGTGCCGTGCAGAGGACTGTCATTTGAATGCAGCATTTCACACGGCAAACTGCTTCTTAAAATAGCTCAACACATTTTGGCCTGCAACCAAAGTCTAACATTAGTCTCAGACATGCTTCCAGTCCTAAATTTCCAACAGAAGTGCATATTTAAAGACAAAATAAAATGAAAAATACTTTGCTAACTGACCCATCATCAAAATAAACCTACTGTTCATCCTCCAAAGAATATTAGCAAAAACAATAATCAACATTAATATTGACATTGCTACTGGACAGTTCTCAATGTAGAACACTTTCCATACGTTTGAATGAATCGAGACCACACAAAGTAAGCATGTTCTCATGCGTGATTTAATTTCTTGTGAGCCCGTGCAGGAAGCCAGTGGCTCCGCAGTTGTACGACAGCACCACCTAGTGTGTATGTGTAAACAGTATCTGACTGGATCAAATATTTGAACATTACTTCATTTAGAAACACAAAAATAGGGAGTTATCTGTTTACATTTTAAAAAAATGAAATAGAAGCAAAGTATGATTGACTCGAGCAGGGATGGGTAATTTAAATGATGGAGGGGGCGACAAATTTTTATCAGAACTGGGGTGCCACACTGGACTGTGCAGTTCCTAATCAGATATGACAAAAAAGACATTTTAATATGAAAAAAAAAACTGGGGGGGGGGGGGCTATGTACATCACAGTATCTTCATATATTCCATGCACAAATATGTTAAAAGAGCCCCTCTGACCAAGAGATGTGAAGGAAACCACCCAAAAAAAACGTGATTCCCCCCCCTGAGTGCAAAGGGCTCTTAAATAAAAATTTTAAGCTACTGGACAGCAAACCAGAATAAGAGCAAGAACTTTTTTTTTTTTCCCCCTATACTCTGCTGTATAATACAGTGCAGTATAGGGCAGTCCAATCTGCCTTATTGATGGAGCCAAACAAAACGCGTGCATCTGCCCTCCACAAGTCCACCATGGAGCCATTTGTCCAAGCGCATTTTCCTCTTAGGTTCGAAACTGAATAATGTTTAGGATGCCAGAAACATAAATACCAGACAAAACTCATCAACAAAAAAAAATATTTATTCACAAAAAGCACACCGACGAAGTAGGAACAGAAATCGCTGGTCAACAATAACCAGGAAAAAAAATACATGAACAAAAAATGCTTGCAAAAGGCAAGGAAATAGTTGAACCGAGAAAACCAACAAAATGTTCAGAAGCCAATTACATGTAACAATCAACAACAAAGACAAACGACTAAATAAAAAAAAAAAGTACTTACTGACAAAAATGTTGAATCAAGAGACCAAAAACGACTATGACGAGATCAAGAGGTCTACAAAACAAACACTTGAGCATGAGCAGCAACAAGGTCCAATAATCTGACAAGCAGCAGGCAGCTATTCACTCCTAAAAATACATGGCTAATGGCTCAATTGGCATCAGGTGTGCACAAAGAAGGGAAAGCTCTCATCTGCCACCTGCTGGAGACACACAAGAACTGAATCATAACATTTCCAATGCTATTATTATCGTTAAATATGTTCATGTTTTTAGAGGACCCACAGGAAACAACTTGACATGCACAAACTGTTAACGGCTCTTGTGAAGAATACTACATTACTGTTGTTTGTGTACTTTTGCTGTGATTGGCAGCTCTTCAGTTCCCAGCATGCATTGCAACAACCAATGCGGATTTTTTTTTTCTGTAACGAGCACATTACTCATTAGCATTTAAGTGTGTTGATGTTACCTATGGTTCATTGAACAACATCGTCTTAATTGACTGTCAGGTAAAATTTATAGTGTGCCGTGATCTTGCATCAATACTAAATAATCAAATAACAGTAAGAACAGCAGCAACCGAACATTTCTTCTCATACCTTATGACAACAAATTCTTACGCCATCGTGTCGTCTAGTTCCCGCTCACCCATGAGCCTACTGTGAGGATAAGCAGCAAGAGAAATGGGCGAATTGACGTTCATACACATGCATTGGCTAACTATAGTCAAATGTCTTTGTGGCTGATAAAATTCCTGTGAATTCTCAATGGAAGTAGAATGGCCGGCCTGCCGTGAGAAAAAAATTTCATGTAACTTAAAAAAAAAAAGGCTGTTGTTAATGTTAAAAGGTGAAACAGGCTTACAATAAATGGGGCTTTCATGGCCCGGTTGGCCCAGGAACGTGTATTAGTAACTTGAAAATAAAAAGAAAGACAGTAATATTGTGGGTTTTATTTTTCT
Organism: Hippocampus comes; assembly: GCF_001891065.2. Lineage (NCBI taxonomy): Eukaryota > Metazoa > Chordata > Actinopteri > Syngnathiformes > Syngnathidae > Hippocampus > Hippocampus comes. The sequence continues at coordinate 644,804 of NW_017805631.1, read as the reverse complement.
TTTAAATATATGTAATGGGGGTGGGGGGGTGGAGATGGAGCAATTATTTAAGCGTTAAGCTGCAAAATAGGTTTGAAATATTTTCTGAGTGCACTGTATGTCTTAGCCCAGACCATTGCGGTGTCTGTTATGTCACCAAATTTTTGTATGCACTTCAGCTCCCTGCAGCCCACAAACAAACAATTCTAACATTGGACTGGAACAGTGGTGATTTTTCCTAGCTTGAGGGAAGCTTTGGCGTTCAAGTCATAATGTCAAAAGCAACTGCTGTGAAAAAAGATTTTGTACGTCATAACTACGTCTAAGCTCTTCCTCCGGTAAGATGACAGGTCTACAACTTGTTGTCTCTCCAATTCCTACTTTAGTCCTACATGAGCAACGTTCTGACGCACAAAATGTCACAAGGCATTAACCTTCCTCTTTGTGTGCGTGTGTGCGTGCGTGTGCGTGTGTGTGCGTGTGCGTGTGTGTGTGTGTGTGTGTGTGTGTGTGTGTGTGTGTGTGTGCGTGTGTGTCATCACATACAGAAGAATGTCCGATTATTGCATTGAAGAATGGTGACAAAAAAATCTGCCCATGGATGCTATTGTATGTACTATACTGTCCTGCGCTTATTTTTTTAATTTGGTTCAAAGTGCAAGTGTTTTGTATCAGAAGAAAAATATTGTCAGAAACAACCAAAGTAGAATCTTCCCCAATGAAATATTTGGCTTTTCAATGATTTTCTTAGTGCTGTATGATCGATCCAATAGATAAGCAACCATTGCCACCCAATATCCAGTACTAGTAATGTCCAGAATTGGTGTTGCATAAGTGTTTGCCGCCACGACTGCGCTATGTGGATATGAGGACGTTATTGGAGAAGATTGAACCTTTCAAGCCGAACCACAACTGGCATCTCAGTCTGTGACTCCGCAATTTTTAATTTCACTGCGCTTCCGTCATCGCAAAATTACGGTTCGTCACTGCTCTTTTAGGACAGTCAGATCTTTTTCTGAGGCAACATCACATGGGCGACACCCAAAACCATAAGTAATTGTTTACAAAATATCAATCTTTTTAACAAAAGACCAAAACCATTACGGTTTAAATGCAAATATATACACAATTGTAAAATATTAGCCTCAAGCAAAGATTGTAGATTTTTGCTGTCACACGGCAACCTATTGAAGATAATACAAAGTTCGGAAGTTTGATATTTGACTTTAATTTTCATTTTGAAACACAAAGCATAAAGTGGACATTTGTTGTAATCGTAATAATTCTGATGGTGCATTTGTGACACGCTTCAGTGACGTGACGAGATCTTGAGCAGACGTCTCCATGAAATGATGAGATAGAGGAGCCACCGTCTCATAACTCCAAAACATTTCTAGCTCCTCCCTCTTCAGTGGAATTGTCGGTGAGAGGTGCAAGCATGTCTACGGGTTCCATCTCATTATTCAATTCTGATTAAATTTCCCATAGCTGCCTACTCACAAAACGTGCTGGCTTCAACTGTGGTGTCATGCATGACGGCAGATTGATTTCTGGATCATTGTGCCACTTTCAACGTGCATTTTTTTCCTAAAAATCTTTGTGGCATTCCAAAATGTACGACTTCAGTTTTGAGGTCCGATACGACTACGCAGTGGCGGGCCGTGCATTTCAACCTTAGGCCTTCAGTGACATCACATACATGAACACAATACTGTATAGGCTCGTCAAGCAACACTTAATTTCAGGAGCATTTAAAACCATCAAGTATGCATTCACAATTAAGAGCAGGAAACTAAATTTACAGATCGTCAAAAATAAAAAGGTGATTTTAAAATACGAAATAAAATGCCACCCAAATTACGCTGTGTGATCTTAAAGTAAGTCTGTCCAATAAATTGCGCAATGTCTCAGTTTCATATAAGACACCAACCAAACAATAACAAAACAAACTATTCTTTGAAAATAAATAGATCATTTGCATTTTGAAAATCAGCGATACAATAGCAAATAAGTGAAAATGTTGAGCAGCTGAGATTGACCGAACTTTCGTGCACAAAGGTGACTACAATGCACCATTATAAATTGCAGGTGAGCAGATTTATTTGATACATTTTTGTATCTTTGTCATTTTATTTCGTTACCATGAATTTAATACTAACGAAATAAAATGACAAGAAGAAATGTAAAATAAAATTCATTGACTCACCAATGTAGTTCTCCACAGCGTCTGCTTATTTGAAAATAAAGTCGAAACGCCTTTCTTTTCTCAGGAACACTTCAGTGGCTCTGTTGTACAGTTTTCAGGTCCATTAGCAAGTCCTTTTC
>NW_017805631.1:639831-642122 GCF_001891065.2 Hippocampus comes | reverse complement strand
TACAATTCTCAGGAAACAGAAAAGGCGCTAATCCAATCACCGAACGCGCATGGCCAGTCTCGACGTAAGGCCTTCTAGCTGGCCCTAGTACGCAGACGAGTCAGATCAACCTGGCTATTGCAACCTGACTGTGCCCGTTCACTTACAGCGCACAGGGGCCTGCTTTGTTTAATCAGAATGCCCCGAGCAAGTTTAATTTACCTGGCAGCAAAAGCTAGCTGAAATATGATTGGTTAAAAACTCTACCATAATAAATAAGTTATTTATCGAGTGGCTTTCAATGTTATTAGCCACTCGACAAAGTGGAAATAATATGACGTAAAGAATACAGAGAATAATTTTGTTTACATATTTATGAAAATAAAATAACAAATTAATGTTATTCTCAGAAAAGTAAATGTACTTTTCTGAGAATGTTTAGGCCAGTAGAGAAGGCCTTGCTGCCCCTGAGGGTCCGCCACTGACTGTACGTCTTTGTTTTCTGTCAGTATGTGTTTCCCATTTCCCAGTTAGAGTCCATCTACAGCATCTGTGACTCACTCACAAACAAGACAGCAGGTGGCATGTGATGTAATATGCAGCACGTATAAGTCTGCATGTATATAAGTCTCTACGCAAGGAAAACTGAAAAAGAACATCTAAAATGACAATGGGGAAATATAATTGTGCTACCCTTCTCAAGACTGATGAGCAGAGTATGCCAAAGTTAAGGTACAAGGTTTCTCTGCTCATATTAGGCCTACTTGTATGCAATGTGATGGCTCCTCCTCCAGTCACCAGTGGGGAGACACAAACCATACACGGTGCACTGATGGGGGCCAGAGGCAGATCCTGGGACAAGAGGGAGCTCACTGCTGGAGATGGCGAATATCTGAGGGGGATCAAGAGAATCAGAAGGCTCTACTGCAACGTGGGCATCGGCTTTCACCTCCAAGTTTTACCAAATGGGAAGATCATAGGTGTGCATAGTGAGAACGGTTACAGTAAGTACTTTTGATTCTTCATCACTAATCTATCGTTCCATTGTGTGTTTTTTTTTAATTCGTGTATTTATTTTTTTGTACATTATTGTTTTTAAGTCAATCTGGATGGATAGGTCACTTGTGTTTGGCTCCTGGTAAATACTGTGTACACTTTAAATATACATAGAAGGCCTATTCACTCCTTTCTCATTCTCAAAGTACAACTTTTTGTGATGAACCCTAACCTTATTTCGTTTAGTAATTGTAGAAATCTTATTTTTTACCTTTTTTTTTTAGGTTTTCTGTTCTTGTGTTTAAATGTTGTCATTGTATGTTCTTTTTAGTAATTTTGGGAAGCTACCTTTGTTTCCTCTGCTTCTGAATGCCGTTAACTGTTCTGTTTGTCAATGATTTTAGATGTTGTGTCTTTGCTTGTGTGAAGCACACTGAGCTGCCTTGTCTAAAAAAAATGTGCTATATAATGAAAGCTGCCTTGCCTTTCCTGGGATTACAATTGAAGCCCTAAATACTAATAGTTACTGTTTGTAGTTGGAAAAAAAAAACATCAATTGCTAGTAAAGAAACCATGTCTGTACTTTTTTGTTTATATATAAGGGTACAAACACTATTGCACGGAATGCAGTTTGAATAAATAGATATTATTAATATTAGTATGATTATTATTATTAGTTTTTAGTACATTTATATGTGGTAATCTAGACCGGGGATAGGCAACACGATGCACTTTAAACGAAGAGTCACTGGTTCTTGTGGTGAAAAAAAATTAAATGCCCTAATGTACTTGTGGACACTCAGGATGCAACGTGGCATGCACCAAACGTTTTCATAAGGTAAAGTCACAAGATCGTTTTTCATGAACAATTGTCATTCATTGAATGTGTGTCTTGATTAACTTTCTCGTTAAATTTGAAACACTAAATTGTGATTCGTATGTGTGAAACAGTAACATCCCTGTCAGTTTGTTGAGCCCCTCCTTTTTCTCCGTGTTAAAAGAAGTCCCCGTCAACTTGTCTTGAGCAACTCGAATATGACACAAAAATCAATCACAGCTGACAGCGTCTATATCAGGGCAAGTGAGAGCTACTTCTTGGGAAATGATTCATTGCAAAGGGCGGCCAGTTTCACAAACACTTCTGAAATTTAAAAAAGTACCCAAATTTCCTTGAATTACACACACACACACACAGACACACACACACACACACACACACACAGAACACACACACACATACTGTATATGTATCTCTCTCTCTCTCTCTCTCTCTCTCTCTCTCTCTCTCTCTCTCTCTCTGTGCCTGCGTGTGTGTG
>NW_017805631.1:638643-639737 GCF_001891065.2 Hippocampus comes | reverse complement strand
GAGGAATTTGGGGTACTTTTTTAAATTTCAGAAGTGGCGGCCCGGTGGTCCAGTGGTTCGCGCGTCGACCTCACAGTGCAGAGTTACCGGGTTCAACTCCAGCTCCGGCCTCCCTGTGGGGAGTTTGCACGTTCTCCCCGGGCCTGCGTGGGTTTTCTCCGCGTACTCTGGTTTCCTCCCACATTCCAAAAACCTACACGTCAGGCTGATTGAACACTCAAAATTGTCACTAGGTGTGAGTGTGAGCGCGGATGGTTGTTCGTCTCTGTGTGCCCTGCGATTGGCTGGCAACCAGTTCAGGGTGTCCCCCGCCTAATGCCCAAAGACAGCTGGGATAGGCTCCAGCACCCCCCGTGACCCTTGTGAGGATCAAGCGGATCAGAAAATGAATGGATGTTCCAATAATGTTGCTAATCATTTTTCATTCAGGCCTTCTGGAAATTTCTCCTGTGGAGAGAGGAGTGGTGACTTTGTTTGGAGTTATAAGTCATCTCTTCATTGCCATGACTGAGAAAGGGAAACTGTATGGCTCGGTAAGAAATGCATAATTCTCATTCAATTACCGTATTTTATGACGAGGGTGTTTTCTTTCACACCAGCATACCTGAAAATTTTGTGGCTGAAAATAGAGTAACCTTTAAGCCTGCTGGAAGCAGGTCAAAGTTTTGGCGCTGGCATTGTAATGTGATTTTGTTGAATTTTTGTTTGAGGTTCGGGCTGATTCAGATTGTCAGCTCTTCAGATATGTGGTGGATGTCATCGTATTTTATTCAAATATATGACAACAGCATCTATTAAAGCCTCTGAATAATTTTAGAAATCAGTTAATTGAACACAATATTTTTATTGATATTAAAGTTTTAAAACCCCTGGTCACTGTGTGTGTATTTATATATATATATACAGTAAAAAAAAAAAAAATCCTCGTCTCCCCCCTCGGGTGGTGTCCATCCCCCATTCATCTCGGGTCCTCTACCAGAGGCCAGGAAGCTTGAGGGTTCTGCGCAGTATCCTTGCTGTTCCCAGCACTGCACATTTCTGGACTGAGATGTCCGATGTTGTTCCCGGGATCTGTTGCAACCACTCATCTAGTT
>NW_017805631.1:637375-638132 GCF_001891065.2 Hippocampus comes | reverse complement strand
TCCTGAGCAGCCAGGATGAGTGCCTCTGTGCTGTCCTTCAGGCCAGCCCTCTCTAGCCACTGATAGGACTTCTTGAGATCAGCCACTTCAGTTATGGTCCGGTGGTACATCCCGTGTAGGGGTTTGTCCTCCCATGATGGTCCCTCTTCCAGCACCTCATCCTCTGTTCCCCATTGTCTGAGACAATCTCTGAGTACGTCATCCGTTAGAGCCTTCTCCTTGATGTATTCTTGGAGCTTGGATGTTTCATCCTGGGCAGTGGCTCTCACACTCGCTAGTCCCCGGCCTCCTTCCTTTTGGCTTGCGTACAGTCTCAGGGTGCTTTATTTAGGATGGAACCCTCCATGCATGGTTAGGAGCTTTCGGGTCTTAACGTCCGTGATCTGTATCTCTTCCTTTGGCCACCTTATTATTCCTGCAGGGTATCTGATCACTGGCAGGGCATAGCTGTTTATTGCCCAGGTCTTATTCTTGCCATTGAGCTGGCTTCTTAGGACATGCCTCACCCGCTGGAGGTATTTGGCCATAGCCACTTTCCTTGTTGCCAGTTCGAGGTTGCCATTGGCTTGTGGTATACCGAGGTACTTGTAGCTGTCCTCAATGTCTGCTATTGTTCCTTCAGGGAGTGAGACCTCTTCAGTGCGGACTACCTTGCCTCTCTTAGTCACCATCTGTCAGAGATTTTCTCGGACAAAGTTAAAGAACGACTCGGCACACAGGAAAATTGTCTTCAATATCGACGGAAACGGATCTCTGA
>NW_017805631.1:610827-635474 GCF_001891065.2 Hippocampus comes | reverse complement strand
TAGGGATCGCCCTCAGTGCTGCATTCACACTTTCCATGAGACTTTCAGGTGGTACTTCACATAGTCGTTGTAATCGGTTTCTAGGTTGCCCAGCTTTCATTGTTGCCATGATCTTAGCTTTCAGGTTAGTTGCTGGCTGCCTAGCTTGGCATTTCATTCATTGGGGCTGGCCTCCCAATCTCATCATCTGCATTCATTGGGGCTTGCCTCCCAATCTCTGCTATGACTTCCTCCTCTGAGGACCCTTCACCATGGACCCTGCGTTGTACCTCATCAATCTCAAGTTGTGACAGCAATTGCCGTTTGTGGATCTTGGAACGTTGTAAGTGGGAGTTAGGAATGCTCAGAATCAACCCCCAAACCACAGATCGATGAGTCACTAGCTAACCACTCGCCTCTTGCCCAAAGACAGCTGAGGATGACCATAAGGAGGACGAGCCCTCTACGAAATGGTGTATTGTTTATGTTGTACTGAGCAGCCAGGACACTGTTGAGATAAGTTCCATTTCCTGTTCTTACGTCATCATCAATATTTTTTTCCCTCATCTTCACAGACATTTTGTCCCATGCATTTGTCCTCACATATGTGCAAAAATGACCTGAAAGTTTGACTTTTGTTGTGCCATTCGGTGCCATAGCTTGGGAACATTTAATAACTGACGAGAGATTCCTTCAAAGTGCGAGGTCAACCGTGTATTCTTGGCAGAGGTGTATCACTGAAAGGGGGTAATTCATTTTTACGAGCTACTCTGCGCATGCATTCTCATTTGCATTTTTATGTGTTGTGTTTCTCGTTTTACAAATGGCGTTAGGGATATATATATATATATATATATATATATAAAACTCCTCATTATTTTATACTGAGACAAGATTGAGGCACTTTTAATCCGGCAATACTGAGACATTGTGATTATTTGGACATCTTTAATATACACCTGTCTTAATGCATAGTTCCTCATGTTTGAAAAGAGAAGGGAGCTAAACTGAATAAAGTATTAGCCTCGCTACATGTAAAGCACCACGTATGTAAGCAATGTCAAATTATCCGATTATATGATGACCTCACTAAAAGACAAGAAAAGACCGAACAGCTTTAGTTTGATGAAAGACATTAAACTGTTCGCTTGGCTGTTCCAACTACACAAGTGAAGGTGCTGCATTGGGCTGTACAAATCTATTAATACAGCACTTTGATCTTGGAGCACATTTCAAATTTGAAAAAGGCAACACAATGCGATTCACGGAACAGGTAATAACAGACAACAAAGTTAGTTCCTCCGGTCAACACTTCCACAGCCTTGCACCGTGAGGCTCACCATGGCTTTTTGCCATTGGGTATTGTCAGGTCCTTCAGGCAATCAGACCCTTCAGACAAACTTTAAAACACAAGAGGGACTGGGAGTCAAGCAGAGTTGTCTTTTCTTGCAAGGAGAACGAACTAAGAGTGTAATAGTCTGTGTGCCGTTACAGTCTCGGGAAAGCTCTGAAAAATATGTGCTCGTCTCCCCCCTTTTATTGTCTTTGGGATTGTCCTAATACTGTACACAAACTTCTAAAGCGGTGGGGGAAACATAGAATATATTCCGAGGTAATTGGAGGAGTCATGCTGACGATTGGCGGTTTGTCATAGCAGCTATGTCGTGAGGCTGATATCTTCACTTCTTTCTCAGAGGCTGTTATCTTCACTTCAAGGCTGCGAACAGGAGCAATCTGGTCTCTTCAGCATGATCAACGACTTTGATTTGCACACTGTCTACTATTCGCATTGCTATGTACAGAAATGAAGTATTTGCAGCGTCGCATTAATAAGTTTTATGATATATCTAAAAGCAGAGAGTGATAAATTATACACAATTACTCTTGCAGGTATTTTTAAAAGGCTGGTACGAGAGGATCTGGGGGTTTAGATGGCATGAGATCAGCTAAATTTGAGTGGCCAAACCATCCATCCATTCATCCATCCATCCATCCATTTTCTGATCCGCTTTATCCTCACAAGGGTCGCAGGGCGTGGAGCCTATCCTAGCAGTCTTCGGGCAGTAGGTGGGGGACACCCTGAACCAGTTGCCAGCCAATCGCAGGGCACACACAGACAAACATTGTCATCGTCGTCATTGTGGCTATTTTTAACAGCTTTCACTCCTGCTTCCAGCCGCCGCTTATGATGACTCAGGAATAGAAATTTTCTCTGTGGCATAAGGGCATGCTCAGTATGATCGTAAAATAACCCCGGATGATAACCCATTTTAATGTGTTTGTTAATCGACTCTAGTTTCCACTCTGGGTGCCGATCTCACACCTATAGAGAATGTGTCATCGAAATTGAACCTAACATGCATGTTTTTAGTAAGTGGGAGTTAGGAATGCTCAGAATCAACCCCCAAACCACAGATCGATGAGTCACTAGCTAACCACTCGCCTCTTGCCCAAAGACAGCTGAGGATGACCATAAGGAGGACGAGCCCTCTACGAAATGGTGTATTGTTTATGTTGTACTGAGCAGCCAGGACACTGTTGAGATAAGTTCCATTTCCTGTTCTTACGTCATCATCAATATTTTTTTCCCTCATCTTCACAGACATTTTGTCCCATGCATTTGTCCTCACATATGTGCAAAAATGACCTGAAAGTTTGACTTTTGTTGTGCCATTCGGTGCCATAGCTTGGGAACATTTAATAACTGACGAGAGATTCCTTCAAAGTGCGAGGTCAACCGTGTATTCTTGGCAGAGGTGTATCACTGAAAGGGGGTAATTCATTTTTACGAGCTACTCTGCGCATGCATTCTCATTTGCATTTTTATGTGTTGTGTTTCTCGTTTTACAAATGGCGTTAGGGAGAATTTTATATATATATATATATATATAAAACTCCTCATTATTTTATACTGAGACAAGATTGAGGCACTTTTAATCCGGCAATACTGAGACATTGTGATTATTTGGACATCTTTAATATACACCTGTCTTAATGCATAGTTCCTCATGTTTGAAAAGAGAAGGGAGCTAAACTGAATAAAGTATTAGCCTCGCTACATGTAAAGCACCACGTATGTAAGCAATGTCAAATTATCCGATTATATGATGACCTCACTAAAAGACAAGAAAAGACCGAACAGCTTTAGTTTGATGAAAGACATTAAACTGTTCGCTTGGCTGTTCCAACTACACAAGTGAAGGTGCTGCATTGGGCTGTACAAATCTATTAATACAGCACTTTGATCTTGGAGCACATTTCAAATTTGAAAAAGGCAACACAATGCGATTCACGGAACAGGTAATAACAGACAACAAAGTTAGTTCCTCCGGTCAACACTTCCACAGCCTTGCACCGTGAGGCTCACCATGGCTTTTTGCCATTGGGTATTGTCAGGTCCTTCAGGCAATCAGACCCTTCAGACAAACTTTAAAACACAAGAGGGACTGGGAGTCAAGCAGAGTTGTCTTTTCTTGCAAGGAGAACGAACTAAGAGTGTAATAGTCTGTGTGCCGTTACAGTCTCGGGAAAGCTCTGAAAAATATGTGCTCGTCTCCCCCCTTTTATTGTCTTTGGGATTGTCCTAATACTGTACACAAACTTCTAAAGCGGTGGGGGAAACATAGAATATATTCCGAGGTAATTGGAGGAGTCATGCTGACGATTGGCGGTTTGTCATAGCAGCTATGTCGTGAGGCTGATATCTTCACTTCTTTCTCAGAGGCTGTTATCTTCACTTCAAGGCTGCGAACAGGAGCAATCTGGTCTCTTCAGCATGATCAACGACTTTGATTTGCACACTGTCTACTATTCGCATTGCTATGTACAGAAATGAAGTATTTGCAGCGTCGCATTAATAAGTTTTATGATATATCTAAAAGCAGAGAGTGATAAATTATACACAATTACTCTTACAGGTATTTTTAAAAGGCTGGTACGAGAGGATCTGGGGGTTTAGATGGCATGAGATCAGCTAAATTTGAGTGGCCAAACCATCCATCCATTCATCCATCCATCCATCCATTTTCTGATCCGCTTTATCCTCACAAGGGTCGCAGGGCGTGGAGCCTATCTAGCAGTCTTCGGGCAGTAGGTGGGGGACACCCTGAACCAGTTGCCAGCCAATCGCAGGGCACACACAGACAAACAACCATCCGCGCCACCCAGGGACAATTTTTGAGTGTTCATACATGTTTTTGGAATGTGGGAAGAAACCGGAGTACCCGGAGAAAACCCACGCAGGCACAGGGAGAACATGCAAACTCCCCACAGGAAGGCAGGATCTGGAATCGAACGCGGTACCTCTGCACTGTGAGGTCGACGCGCGTACCAATCGACCACCGGGCTGCCGAGCCAAACCATGTGGGGGGGTTTTTTGTCCATTAATTTAAAAAAAAATTGCCAGGAAAATCAATTTCTGTTGACCGAATCAGTGTGTTTTATTACTTTTTTTTCTCTTGTCTTTTATATAGCGTGACTACAGTGATGACTGCAAGTTCAAGGAGAGCCTCCTGGATAACAACTATAATGCATATGAATCAGCAGCCCACCCTGGCATGTACATCGGCCTCAGCAGGGCTGGCAAAACCAAGAAAGGAAATCGGATCACACCCACCATGGCCATGACACACTTTCTTCCAAGGATGTGAATTACATCATCCCGTAACAAGACAGACTCTGTTGGTTGGTTGATGCATTTGTATAATCCTAAAATGCACAGATTTTACGGGAGAAAAGAGGTCCCCACATCCTGTAATTTATTACTTTACAACCTTTTAAAATATATGAATTCATATTTGACTTAAGTACTGTGTATATACAGGTATATATGCAGTTTGTTGCAAAAAAAAAAAAAAAAAGGTTTTGAGTTGTCAAATGTACAGGCTGTTATGCGTACTTAACCCTACAAGAGGGCAGGATACACAAATGTGGTGCTGCAAATGGCAAAGTACTGTAAATGTCTTTGGGGTTCATTTAATTTGCCCACTGTGATATTCCTCTGTTGTTTTCACCTGCCTGTAATGTTTCCTGTTAAACATCAATCCATTAAAAAACATGCTAAATGAAACCGTAACAGGGTGTTACTCTCTGGACATGGATTTAACACCTCTGACAGATCGGAAGATTTGCATTTAGACGATAATTATGCTATTATACCATATCTAAGACCGACTGTCTACTTTTTTACTGAGTGTCATCAAATCGCAATAATGTAATACTACAAGTATTAAAAATTGAATTCACAACTATAAACAATAACACGTTCACACCCTTTCTGTACAGAAATAACACAGAGGCATAACACAGTCGAAAGTGTTAATTGTATGCATGATGGGAAAGCCTCCGATGTTGACCGTTGTCATCTTAAATTCGTGCCAAGTAATGCATCGGAAATTTGTATGAATAAGTTTCAAAATGACACCAAAAACAGCAAGTGCAATGTTGGCTGCCTTTATCTTGCTATTCGAACAACCTTTGGTAGACGTGCCTTGATATGTGAAAAATGTCTGATCCGATATTACGTAGACTTGCTTATTGGTCCCTTTTTGTCCTTTTGGCCATTTTAACACTATGTTCTCAGACTTGTTAAAATGAACGGTAATGGTGATCCTCTTAGCACATTAAATTGTAAATTAGATTTTAGATTACCGGTAATGCAAAAATGCAATATGAATATTGTTGGAGGGAATGGTATTTTGTTTTGTATTGATACACCAATAAGTGCAAAATTGCTTATCCCTGCCATCAGGTCAAATACTTCTACCTAGAAAATAATCGACTCAAATGTCGTATTTGTTTGACCTTCAAAGAGAGCAAGCCATTTCGCGACACTTTAGAATCATCGAAAATGTATAAAAATAGCACGCACGTGTGGAACAACCACTAGTATAGATTTATAAAAATATCATTAAAAATATATCAAACTAACCAAATTTTGACATAGATGCAATCGATATGCAATTTTTTTTTCTTATCTTTTCAAAATATCAGACAAAGCCCTCAGTGGGATGCAGTGCACACTACATCCTTAATCCAAATATACAGTAGTTACATTACTACAGTGTTGGTTAAAACAAAAAGAAAATAATAGATTTTGCAAGATCATAATGGCTGCATTAACTGCTGTACAGGGAGGGGGGGAATCAAGAAACGAGTTCCACTTTCTTATTCATGATTTATTTTGAAGTGCATTATTGACAAAAATAAAATGCTGACATATTCCTTTTCCAACATTCCTATTAATTACAATTTCTTGGGCAAAAAAAAAAAAAAAAAGAATTTAGGTGCCAAAAATAAATACCTGATTCAAGTGGGCCTAAACAGATAACACCAGACTGAGTGGGTATAGCAGTTATCAGTTATCATGATGTAGTGCTTTTAAACAACAAACAAGTGAACATCCATCACTCGGCGTATGTCCGCTAACACCACAGAAAATCTCCCACCTCAACAAAAAGCAAGCTCTAGTTATCGGTTATTTTACTTTTCAAGCATGGAAAAGCATACACTGAAGTGTCCCTTTTGTCAGACGGCGAGCCTATGGAGCTTGGGTGGTTCCTAGTCCCACCGCATTTGCATAAGCAGACAACAAACTGACCACCTGTCTGGTTTCCAGAGTAAGCCTGGCTTCATTCAGCCAGTCCTCCGCCACCCTCCGCGCCTCTCCTGTCAGCTGGTTCACCAGTTTAGCGGCTAACTCCAGATCACCGTGCTCCAAGCAGTAGCTGGCATATGAAAGGAGCTTGAACGGGTCTAAATCCTCACCACTTAACTGGGTGGGCGGGGCTTCCTGTTTTGCCTCAAACAGCAGTGCTGATTGCAGGTAGGAGAGGAAATACTGATACAAGGAGTTGTGAGACTCATCAATAAGGGCAACCCTGCGAACGAGCGAGCGCAGACCATAGAAGCGGGCTCGGAGAGAGGCTTCGCTGTACACGCCACGCTGCAGCGACTCTTCCGGAAGAGCTGAAGCCAGAGCCAAGGCAAATTCGTTGTCGTGGCAGCTGTCTCGCACGGCCTGAGCGGCAACTTCCAGCGGCTTGGTGGGCGAACCAGCTTCGGCGGTCTTTAAGGTGTAGTTGAGAGCTTCCACAGAGAGCCACAGCTGGTGAGCTTTTCGAGCCTCCTCCTCCGCTACCACGTGGCCTGCATAGACGAGCAATGCTAAGACAGCTGACACATCATCAGAGCTCACCTGGATCCATAAAGGTTAAACTAACAAGACAAGAAAGGCACATGCATGTACACGAGACACTTGTATTTTCTATCAAATTAAATCTTGACATTTTTGTGCTGAAATACATTTGGAATCGGTTTCAACTCAGCCGGTTCAACATTTAAATTGTAATTAATCGCATGGTTGCCAACGTTAACTCAGAATTGATCAAATAAAACTTTCTTTCCAGGTTATTCATACTCTTGTTAATTGTCGAGGACAAATATGTTTACCTCATACAAATACTGTATAGTTGGGTCCATTGATACAGTAATTTTACAGTAATTCAAAAGGTATTACTGCACAGTGTAAAGGCATGTAAAACAGAGTCATAGATTTGTCTTGAGAATTTTTCTGCCACTCCAAAATATATTATGAATAATAATTTGAAAAATGAAACTTTCCAAATACAGCAATTATACACTCCATAAGAGAAGATAAATTAATCAAATAAATATCAGTCAAACAAATATAACTTAGGATAATATTGATTGTGCAAATTTCAAATCTGAAAAAAATGCAAAATAGTGCAAACAAAAAAAATAAAAAATAACCCTGGCATACAGTTTAGTTTTCAATATTTAATTCGGTGGATGAATTAGCCTTGACAGGATTTTGTTTTCAACTGTAGTAAAGAAAGAAAGTCTATTCAAGTAGATTAATCAGATCTCAAACGTCAAAATGAACAATAACTTCACTTTTTAAAAGTAAACTTTCCATTTATAAACTCTTTAAGTATCCGTTTTCGGTGTCTCGCGCTGCCATGGCTGGCAAAACAGACATGGGCGTGGACCTGTGCAGCGCGCTGGTTGTTTTGTTTCCGGTTTATTTATAATATATATATATATAAAATTCTTTTTTTTTTGTTTTAAACAAACATTTTGTATTGTGTTGGGCATTTTTAGGCTATGAAAAAAAGAACACAATTTTTTACTGTGTTAGGTGTTCTTTGGCCATATTCCCCCAATTAGTCCGTTAAAGCAAGGTGTTCTACCTTGGGTACTTTATGAGTCCGTTAAGGTGAAATTAAGTCTAAGAATCTGGAAGGCCGTGACTCTTTTCTGCAACAAAGTCTTTCCAATTAGCATGAGGTAAGCATGAGAGAATCTTACTGTCTATAGCCTCCTCCACTCCCTTCAGTCTTGCATAGGCAGTATTCATATCCAGCGTGAAGTTATCCAGTTGCTCTTGGCTCAGTTGACGCTGTCGGGTCTCTTGTTCTAACAGCTTACTGCTGAGGACCTAGAAAGACAGCATAGTTGGCTTTAGAATTAAAAAAAAAAAATGGACATTGGACAGGCCCTGACGGATATGAAGCCAAGGAGCCACATGAGCCTAAACGACAACAATACTCTCAATCCTACAACCTGCCTTCACCTCTTTGGGCTCCAGGTTAGAGCAGCGGGGGATACAGGATTAGAGAATTAAAGCCTCTGTAGTTTCTGCCTCAACCCCATGAAAAGAAAGAAGAAGAAATGTTTTCTAAAGCATAAAAATGCATCAAAATATGTAACAAATACATGTTCCAATTAGATTATTGCACAATAAATGAGAGTTGTGCATAATGTAAAAAACAAAGAATAAGAATTTAATTGTGCCCTCTTTAGTTCATGTTCTCTCTCAGAAGTGTTTTTTGTAAAGAACTGAGCAAAGGACTTGCTTTAGTCGGCTTTTAACAATCCTTCGAAAATGTCCAAGGGAAACATCAGCATAGTGAGCAATCGCCCGACTGGTGAGCACTTTTTCTGGGTGATTCACATTTACGTAAAACTATCGGAACACCTCATGGCCCGAGGGGCGAATGACGAGAGCAGTGCATAGACAGAAATCTATCTATTTATCTATCTACACACACAGACACAATCGATAGAGGTCCCTCTTAGCCAATGGGATGCCAGGAAGATGCTCAATAATAGCCAATGGCAGAGCAGCTATAAGTATGTTGCGTTCAGGAAACTCGGAGCTGCCAGTAGCAGCCCATACTGTATTTCTTTTACCTGTCGTATTGGAAATTACTTTCGTAACATGAGGCAATATTTTCCTGTTGAGGCGCTTCATAACTTGAAAATTTTGTATGAAGAGACATTCGTAAGAAGAGGTACCACTGTATTTTTAAAAAATGCACTAACTTATTAACAACTAAGAGATCAACGGCCATCCACAAAAAAAAAAAAAAAAAACACACTGTTAAACAAACCACAAAACCGAATGCTGCTTCTAAGTTTCGATGCAGATGGTGCGTTGAGCTAAATGACCTGCTCAGCTTCTGCTTTCAGTTCCTGCTCCTGCACTTTGAGGACATCTTGAACATGATCTGTGTGAGCAGCTGCCTGACGCCGGAGTTGAGTCCTCATCTCTGCTTCCATCACTTCCCTCAATTCAGACAGCTAAACAAATACAGTACACAATTATTTCCTGCAATCCATCACAGTTTCTGATGATGATTAAGAATACAGAAGCAGTCTCTAGGTACCTTCCTCTCCTGCTCGAGTCGCGCGTCCTCCTTGATGTGCTGCAGGGACGTGTTAACAGCCGCCTCCTGCGATTTCAGGTATTCCAACTTCTGTTGCTCCAGAGCGGCATCAATATGGATCTGCTCTCTGACTCTCTGCTCAGCCAGCTCTCGGTTCAGCTGGTCAATGCGACGGTGTGCATGGGCAATAAGAGCATTCAGGTCATCTGTTGACAGCTTACCGGCTAACACGGACACAGACAAACACACAAAGACGTTTTGGGGTTTTTTTTTGCATCCAACTTTTCCAGTTACTGTGTTTAACCAAAACAGGATTAGGTGTCACAACAGTCTTCCTCGTGATAGCAAAAGTCATATAAAAAAAGAAGACTGACAGCTTTGCAGCTCATTCAGAACGCTGCAGGATCGAGATTGCAACATATTACACCAGTCCAAAAGGCTTTACAATGGCTCCCAATCAGCTGTAGAAGAGATTTTAAAAGTCTGGTCCTGGTCTACACATTACTGAATGGTTTGGGTGCAGAAAGAGCTGCAAACCTACAGAACTTCACTTCCATAACAATTTGTCTAAATTTCCATATTTTTAATATTTTGTCAAGGACATTTACCACGTGACGGTTATTGCAGTGTAACATGTACAGTTACAGGATGAAAAGAATTACGCTTACTGTTCAAAAGCACAATACGGTCATTATATATATTATGGCATTAATATTTGTCATTGTATTTAGTGCAGCAACCTTGAATCAAAGCATGAGTTTTCAAAATATCTCCATTTATGGATGAATTAGCCTATTTTGTTTTCAACTGTAGTAAACAAAGCAAGTCTATTAATTCACATTGATAGCATGTCAAAATATGAATTTACTAAATTTTGACAAACAGATTAAGATAGTTTAAGCATGGGGAAAATGTTAGTTTATAATGAGTGCAATGAAATTATTGTACTACAAATTCTGATGAAACGATGCCAATTTCCACCTTTGGACCTAATAAAGGTTATCTGAAAGCTAATCAAAATATTCGTTGTATTAGCATATGAACTTTATAGGCTTGCCCTCTCGGCTGCCAAATGTGGTGACAAAGAAGTTTGCATTCCGTCAAACTGCTAGAAGGTCCGTCAATCCGTTGCGATTTCCGTGGGTATTTCTGGCCGACTCACGTGGGACCAGACTGACCCTCGTCAGTGATAACCAATCACTGTTAAGAAATTTAATTTCCTCGTCATACACAGGCACAAACTTTGCTTTTACCATACCGTTGATTAAGGTCTTATATAATAATTCTGCTGTTTTGTTTTGTTTTTTCTTTTAGTAATTCTAGAAACCTTAAAAAAATGTACATTACTTTTAACATGTTTGAAATGTGTTTAAAGTTCTCAATTTATGTGTTTAAATGTTGACATTGCACGTTCATTTCATAATTTTGGGAAGCCACTTTTGTTTTCTCTGCTTTCTGAATGTCATGAATTGTTCCGTTTGTAAATAATTTTAGGTGCTGTGTCTTTGCTTGTGTGAAGCACATTGAGGTGCCGTGTTTGAAATACATTATGCAATATAAATAAAGCTGCCCCTGCCTTTGAAAATCGACGCAAATGTTCAGAAAGCCTGGGTCACTCAGAGCACATTCACTAAAGAGACACTAGCAAGTGAAATACGAACCAGAATTGATCACTCCACCGTACTTTTGCCATAGTTTAGATTTAGAGTGACTATATTTTAGAATGTTTGTCAAATCTCTCTCTCGCTCATCTTAATTTAAGTTCATTTGATTTGAATGCATTCAAGTGACATTTTGGTTCATGGTAATTTGATGTTTGTGGATTTACAATATAAAACTTGTTTCCATAATTTTCGTGTATATCCATGTGATACATTTTGTATGCATCCCTTTAGCAATATTGTACTCATACTGAAAAAAGATAATTTTGGTCATCAGAATAATGCCTGTGTTGTCTTACTGAGTCCTTTCCAGTTGGCCTGAATCTCTGGAGTAAGGCTGCTCACTTCCCTTTGAAATTGGAGTTTGGCTTCATTAACCAGTTCACTGTACTGGGAGACGACCTTAGCTTCTGACTCAGCAGACTTCACCTACACGATAAACAAACACACAAGGAGCTTTGTCAGCTTTTGGCACTAACCATACAGTGAAAATGACATTTGAGATTGGCCGGGTGAAGACAAAGCAACAATAGTTTCCTTTCCAGGGAGGCTTGAGGGGACATATACTAGACATTTTTCTTTCTTTATCCAGAGGACCAGACAGACACCCTTACCTTATTGACCACTTTATCCAAGTCCACCACCATTTTATGGAGATTCTCCTCTGCTGCTAACACGAGGGGCCGGACAGCAGGGACATTCCGCCCCTTGGATTTGTCAATGACAGATTTGAGATTGTCCAAGGCCTCACTGTAGAGAGAGAGGGATAAGACTTGTAAAATACGCTAACACTACCAAAACTTGAATCATTATAAAACTCTATTTAATATTTATTATACATATTAACATATATGTGCGGCACGGTGTTCGACTGGTTAGCAGACCGTCTCACAGTGCAGGGGTGGAGGGTTCGATTCCGGCTCCTTCCTGTGTGGAGTTTGCATGTTCTGCCCGCGCCTGCGTGGGTTTTCTCCGGGTACTCCGGTTTCCTCCCACATTCCAAAAACATGTATGACAGGCTGATTGAACATTCTAAATTATCCCGCGGTGTGAGTGTGAGCGCGGATGGTTGTTCGTCAATGTTCGATTGGCTGGCAACCAGTTCAGGGTGTAGCCCGCCGACTGCCCGGAAACAGCTGGGATAGACTCCAGCATGCCCCGCGACCCTTGTGAGGATTAGAAAATGGATGGATGGATTATTATATATGATTGTGGTAAGCCTCACAGCATTGCAGGAAGGTTTACGGTACACTGTCTCTGGGTTTTCCCCACAGGGTTTTGACATCTTCCAATCATATATTAACGTGCAGTTCTCTCCCCATCCATTCAATGTTTACATTTAAATACATCCAAAATGTTATTTTTGCTACAGCAATAATAGAGCTTGAGACTGTGTCTCCTTATCTATGGGAGCGTTCAGAAATATTCTACAACTCTACAACTATGAGCAGGTTTTGCTCCAGTCCGACCGTTCGGAAACTCTGAGCATTTTTCGAATGTGCTGTTGGGTTTTGGGATTGTCCCAGAGCGTACTTTGGCCGCTCCAACTGGGGACAAGGGGTGCCAGTGCATGACGTGGTACAGATGGAGACACTTCAAGGATGAGCTGCTGATTGGTTATAACACACGATGTGTTCGGAAATAGGAGGGAAGTACGCTCAGCTCCTCTGAATGCACCCTGTCAATTCACTACAGTGCCATGAAAAAGTATTTGCCCCCTTTCCGATTTCTGTGTTCTTTGCATATTTATCTCACACAAAGATTTCAGTTCATCAAACCAATTTTAATATTACACAGAGAGAATACAACAAAATACAAAATGCAGTTTCTCAATGCCAATTAAATGTTTATATTGACAAAAAAAATCCAAACCTACCTGTCCCTATATAAAAAAGTCATTGCCGCCTGAACCTATTAACGGGTTCTGCCACCCCTGGAAGCAATAACTGAAATCAAGTGTTTGCGATGATTGGTGATGAGTCTTTCACATTGCTGTGGAGGAATTATGGCCCACTCTTCTTTGCAGAATTGCACCGCATATAAGCGTCACATATGACACATGACAACAATGTTCCATTAATTAGAAAAGGGAAGTAGTCGATCTGTGTTGAGTGTTTTTTCCAGGTGAAGCAGGTTAGGAAGCCCCAATATAAGAGTTGGGCCCCTCCGAGCTGAACAATATAACGTTCACATAAATGAAAAACCTTTTATTTTTTTTCTGTGATGACTTCTTTTAAAATTTCATAAAATAATTGACCTGTGTTGTTGGCTGCTGCTTGTTGCAGACAAATTTCTTGTTACGGTAAAATATTCTGCAAATATCATATCTTGAGTCACTGTAAATCAATACATAATACGAAAAAATGGTATGCCAATTAAGACAATTATACATCAGGAAATATGGTCATGCAGTACCTCCCCAAAAATGGTGCGACCAAATTATGTCCTACTTTGCAAAAGTTTGTGTCAAGCCCTCCGAACCCTGTGCTATTCTTATTGCAAAAGTTTGTGTCGAGCCCTCCAAACCCTGTGCTATTCTTATAACAAAACTGTCCAGTGAGAAATTTTCTGTCCACTAATATGACAGTATTTGTCATATTTTTCAATTAATAACATTAAAAATGGAATACTTATATTAACCAATGGAGAAGCTGTAAGTGACAGTTTAATCAAAAAAAAAAAAAAATCAATTTTTAATACAGTAAACCTCTGCTATATAGTGGCTCGGTGTTTTCGTTTTTTTCTGCATGATAAGTGCATTATTATACAATATTGCAAACAAATATTTATTCAAATGTAGTAAAAAGTCAACTTATATAATTTTAAGGCCACAATATTGCCTTCAATTTAAGTTGCTTCATTATTTCTAAACATGTCAGGAATGCCGGTGCAAGCTGCAAAGTTTAATTCAAGTTGAATGTACGGACATCTAAATTGTCTTGATTATTCATTAGTATATATATTAAAGAATTCAAGCTGTAATGCTGGTTATAAAAGAACACTTGCGTGCTGCTGCAATTTACGTTAGTCGACTAATCGCGACGACTGTTGATGATGAGTCGAGTAGCAAAACAATTTGTTTGCAGCCCTACTTGTTTCGATAAAATTACTTACTTGGCTTTCAGCAATGCTGTCCCTGCATCGTTCACGGCAGCGGCTCGATTTGCAAGACAAGCTTCAAGATCCTTCCACTGGGTTGACTTCTCCTGTGGTGGAACCTGAATCGGAGAACAGCTCTTACTGTGATGTTTTGGGGAGTTAACAGTTTGCTAATTTAGAAACAGCAACATAGTATTCCCTTACCTGATTCAAATGAACAGGTTCAATGTCAGGCTTCCGCAGAGCTTGCTCATGATCTGATCATTTCAATCAGGTGTGTTACAACAGGGAAACTTGGAAAATATGCAGGACAGCGGCCCTCCAGGACCTGTGTTTGACACCCCTGCTCTACGATACAACCTCCAAACTCCTCAATAAACTACAGTACATCCAGAATGCCGCCGCCAGCCTTCTCACCCACACCCGCACTCATGATCACATCACTCCCCCGTCCTTAAAAACCTCCACTGGCACACCGTTCCGCAGCGCATTCAGTTTAAACTCCTCCTACTCACCGATAAAGCCCTTCACAATCAGGCCCCCTCCTACCTCTCCGACCTTCTTCACCCATACACTCCTTCCCGCAACCTCCGCTCCTCAAAGACAAACCGCCTTGCCATCCTCGTGACCAAGCTCAAAACCTTGGGGGACCGAGCCTTCTCTGTCGCCGCTGACACTCTCTGGAAGTCTCTACCACAACACATCCGCAACTGTACTGACCTCCAATCCTTCAAATCATTTTTTTAAAACTCACCTGTTCCGCAATGCTTTGAACACCTTTTAATCTTTTACTCATTTTTGCTTTGTTTTTCTTCTTTTCTTCTTCCAACTGTGTTTTTAATCATGTATGCTTGGCTTTAAGGTATACATTTTCATCCCATGTTTTAAACTCTTGTAAAGTGTCTTTGAGTACGATGAAAAGTGCCTTCAAATAAATGTATAATTATTAAATCCAACACTGAATAACACACAAAAGCAACGCTAGCATCAGAAGTTCTGTCATTCAAACCGGGTGCTTTTGAAGAGTGTACCTCTGCTTCCATAGCTTCCTTCAGTTTTTGTGTATGTAGCGCGATGGCCTGCAAGGCTGCCTCCTGAGCTCCAATGGCCTGCAGCGTGGCTTTAGCTGAGCTGGCCAATGAGTCGTCAAGATTCCCTGACACAGCTGAAAAATACAAGACACACAAAAAGAAGCCATGCGGCATAACACTGTTTTGGTGTACAGCATAAGAGGCATGATTTCACTTTTTATTTTGTTTATTTACACTATGCTGCAAGCTTACATGCCACGATTTCCTGTTCATCTAGGTCTTGTTGAGCAAGTCGAGCTGTCACCTCTTCGACTGGACGCTCTTTGAGTGGTTCTGCTGCTGCTACAGACTCTATTTCAGTGGAGACTGCGGCTGTCTCTGCAGTTACCTTATGGTTATGACACTCCTTGCACTCCTCTGGACAGACACAAACACACAATTATGGCGGCTACAGAGCATAATCCTGGACCGCGGAGTTAAATTGGATGAGATGTTTCTCGCGAATTCTCTCAGACATGAAGAATATGTGTGTGGAGAAGTAAACCTGGAAGGTACTACCTTTGACTGGTGTCATCTCGGTGTCACATGGAGCAGGGACTGATGGTACGTCACTGATGGCTGAAATTATATGAGTCACCTCTGTTGAAGCCTCTGAATGGAACACAATGAAGACAACAAATTGTAGGAAAGCCTGTATAAAACCTGCTGAATGTAGAATGTTCCTGTAGTACAGGGAGGGCCTCAGTTTGTGACGGAGTTCTGTTCCTATAGTGACAAAGTAACCCAAAATTGCACGAAAGTCAGAAAGTACCACAGTAACCTACTACCTCTTCTTTTCTTTTCAGCTTCACTCCATCCAGCGTTGGCCATCTCTGCATGTCATCTGCATCTTCTGTTTTAACTCCAGCAATCAGAAATTATCCCTGGCCACACCTCCATAAATCCTACTTGGTCTTGCGCTTTGCATCCTGCTTGGCAGCTCCATTTCCACCCTCCTCCTGCCATTATATACCCTACACTGTGCCTGCTGTGTGCATTTCCATACCATCTAAATCTGGCCCGTCAATCTTGATCACCAAGATTGTGCGGTCGCTAAGCGAATCTCATCTAT
The DNA here is from genome assembly GCF_001891065.2 of Hippocampus comes. Lineage (NCBI taxonomy): Eukaryota > Metazoa > Chordata > Actinopteri > Syngnathiformes > Syngnathidae > Hippocampus > Hippocampus comes. The sequence goes on along the minus strand of NW_017805631.1, from coordinate 618,904 downwards.
TTGGGCAATGTTTCATGACGGATGTCTTGTCTGACAACCCTCACCCAGTTTACCTGGTCTTGGGCCTGGCACGAGTAATGCAAAGGGTGGGACCCCTAGTGGTTGTTTTTGATCAGACACATTAGATGTACCTGTATGTACTTTGTATGAATACTATACCATGTAAAGACAATTTCTTTTTGCGCTGTTGCATCTTTCAAGTTATTTCGTTTCTCAGACTGGCAGTGTCTAACACAGTGATTTTAAACTGCATTACTGTGAGAGTTTTGAAAGCGAGGTACTGCAATATATACATAGATGGCAATGGCGAGTGATGAAAAAAGCGGAAGGGGCGTGGCCTGGCCGGGGGCGTGGCCTGGCCGGGGGCGTGGTTACTTATAAAAGTGGCACTAAACATGCTGAAGATAAAGTGTATTGAATTTACACACTATTTGAAAATTGAACAGAAAAAAATCCCAAGATCGCCACTATTCTTTCAAGTGAAAAGTTGTGCAATTTTGCTTATGCATTCCTGGTGAGCATATGTAACTCCAGATTTGCTGCTCAAAATCAAAACTAAAAAAGTAAACACATCCCCTGCCATATTTAACAATTTGTTCATGACTTGTATTCATAAAGTGTTGTGTAAATGTGATAAAAAGCTGTTGATTCTTACCTCATACAGTAACGTCTTTAGTTGTATCCGCTAAGTTTGTTTGAAAAATGCCGATCCCAAAGAATAATTGCTCCGTCGAATGGCGATTTTGTCGGCATGTTTTTTCACTTTTGTTGCATGATCTGTCAGGGCCACGACTCCCCGGGAGCCATAGTTAATGAAGTCACTCCAATACACACAATAATCTTTGCTTGCTACGTCTGGTTTCTTCAAAAATTGTCCAAGAGCTTCTGTAACTTCGTCGAACTTGGAACCAATTTTAACCTTTACAGTGACTTTTCTGTCAAGCCAGTCCCATCGGAATTTATTCTTGACATTTGAGTCAATTTCTAGGATTGAAGACTCCTGATCTTTCGTCAAAAAATTCATAATTCCGCTCAAAATGATCCCAGAACAATGAATTTGCGAGACGAACAGGCCGCCATGAATCAGGTAAAACAATATGTTACATGCAATTTGATTGGTCCAAGCGCTTGTAGTTAACCAATCGCTGGGCCGTATATAATCGAGCTAAGACTTCCGCAACAAATAATGCCTTCAGTGATCTGATTAGTTGAAGCTTTCATACACGTCCAATCGCAGGGCTGTTTACAAACGGAAAACGGAGAGACTGTTCGGGAGAGCTCGTGAAAACTCGACGATAAGGTACCTGACCGCCCCTAAAATTTTCTCAACGGATTTAGACGAGTCACAAAAATGATCAATTTAAGAAATAAAACGGCGGATTTCCGCGGATCCGCGGAAAATTGCCATCTATGTATATACAAGACCACTACATCCCTCACCATCATGTAGTAGTTCAATGAACGTCATTGGAATTCAAAAAGACGATCGCTGCATTAAAAAAATATATGATAAGTGTGGAAGGAAACGGGACTAAATGCTACTACTGCAACTTTATAGAGCGAAGGACAATTTTCCAAAAAAGCAATGAGACTATTTGCTAATATACAAGAAAGGTACAGGCTGTTGCAATGAAATCAAAATGTGTCATGGGAATTCAAGATTTGTAACACTAAACATGTTTAACAGGGCTGCAACTACAGCAATTACAGATTAGTCATCTGCTGTTTGTCTGTATTTATGACAAACAAAACAGCAGATCACCCAAAATGTTGAAAACTACTTCACCTACTACAGCATAAAGCCTCCATTCACAATTTACAGGCAAACTAAGAGTACAGTATTTTTCTGAAAAAGGAAAACTATTTTCTAAATATGTCAAATTAATTGAATAGTTTAAAGCGTCAGATGATTGCTTACCCTCAGAGATGTCTGCGATTCCTTGGAAACAGAGGGCAAATGAATGCATACATGCAACACATCTCTATAATAATAGCAATGTGTTGCTTTGGTGATAGCAGTATCTTGGCTCCATCTCACGAAACTTAAGTTTAAAACTTCAAGTCAAAATTAGTCCTAATAATGAGGCTCACCAGCCCTGAACGTGTCATAATAACTAAATCCTGATTCCACTGACTTTGGAAATAAATTAATCAATAGTGTGCAGTATTTCAGGGGATGTTTTTACACAATCAACAGTTGGACCTTAATTGAAGTGACAGTGGCTTTCCATCTCTTTTCTTATCGGTCGCTTCTGGCCATATCAAGCTCTTTTTCTCTGTGTTCTACTCCCCCTCAAAATATGTGTGACAGGAAGCTGAAGGAGGTTTTTGAAATATTTAGGAGTAACTTCTGCTGTTAGCAAGATTGCCTGTCTTGCTTTCATGTCAAGCACGTCTACTAGCCAGTTCACCTGCATGTTAGATTTAGCGCTCAGTATTGTTTTCAATACACTTTATGTTGAGATGTAGAAACAGTAACATCTAATGTCATATTTTTATTGTGGACGCATGAATACGGCGATTGGGTTATTTTGTGTGTCATGCCATGGAGATTCATTTTTACAAATTAAATCCCGTATACTGTATGACTTTATACTGTACAAAGTAGACAGTATATTGATCAATTCATTCTAACAACCAAATGCCACACTGGTTTGGAATCAGAACATATTGACAAAATTTATTTTAATTGTACAAATGATGTATAACAGTTTATGAAAGACTCATAAATCTGTTCAACAGGAATGTGACCATTAATAATAATAAATATACCACCACACAGAATAAAACTGTACTAACAATGGATCATATGCACACTTAGAATTGTGTTTTTAGGGGTATGATTATTGATGAGATTCTTACCCTCAAGGCTCTGTGCAGGCTGTACTGGTTTAGCCACTTCTATGGGGCTCTCTGTAGTCTCCTTCACTTTCTTTTCTTGCTTGGCTTTAGACACCTTCATTGCTTTTTCCATCATTGAGGGAGGTTGGGCCAACTCAATCTACACAGCAGAAAGTGATGCCATTTAAGATGTGAGAATTTGTAAATGGGTCAGGTTCTAACGAGATCCCATATAAAAACTGCACCAAATATTCTGCATTGACATAGATGTTAAAAGCTTTCATCTGGCTGTTATTTTTAATAAATCGTGTCGCAAAAATAAGGTAAATAACATTACAAAACTCTTGAGCCTGACGCTCAAGTTCAAGACCAAACTACTACCTAAAAAAAATAAATAAATAAAAAATCAGACAGCAATTGGTCCAGTGTGTACCTAATGCAGAGGCCGGTAAAGATGTGCAATGTTACAATCAATTAACTTACAGTAATTTAATTTCCCAAATGTATTCTTACACACTGGTATTTCAAAACACCTTAACCATAGTTTCTCTGAACACATCCTGACCTGTTTTTTGACAGAAAGACCAGTTTCTTGGGGAGCAGGTCCCAATGCCAACCCCAACAGCCGATCTGAATAAGGAACATTTTTCTCCACAGTTTCTCTGAATTTGTGGTCCCATTTGGCGTAGAGTATCGTTCCTGCAATGCCACCAGTGACTGTCATCAAGCCAGCAGTGACCACTTTGGCAGCACCACCGCTGTAGAAAAAGACCACCAAAAAGACAAGAATTGCTTTGTGCATTTGTACTGTATTTGGGATGTGTACACGTGTGTGTGTGTGTGTGTGTGTGTGTGTGTTCAAAACACCTTAACCATAGTTTCTCTGAACACATCCTGACCTGTTTTTTGACAGAAAGACCAGTTTCTTGGGGAGCAGGTCCCAATGCCAACCCCAACAGCCGATCTGAATAAGGAACATTTTTCTCCACAGTTTCTCTGAATTTGTGGTCCCATTTGGCGTAGAGTATCGTTCCTGCAATGCCACCAGTGACTGTCATCAAGCCAGCAGTGACCACTTTGGCAGCACCACCGCTGTAGAAAAAGACCACCAAAAAGACAAGAATTGCTTTGTGCATTTGTACTGTATTTGGGATGTGTACACGTGTGTGTGTGTGTGTGTGTGTGTGTGTGTGTGTGTGTGTGTGTGTGTGTGTTACCCGCTTTCCCCAGCTGTGTAGTGTCTGCAGGGCTGCAGACCGTTTAGAGGGGTGCGTCCATAGTTTTTCTAAGAAGCAAAAGGTCGTGAATTATGTCAAATTGTTTTTAAGGAGTGTGTGTATCCATGTGCGCAATCGCTGATGGCTGTAGTTAGAGCAGAAGATGCACAGGACAGTCAGGTATGGACAAGGATGATTAGATCACTGAAGGGGTAACCGCTGGATACGGTTACAGCGTGACTGGTGTCAAGGCCTGGGGTCTACATCCTGCATCACTTTATGTTTCACACTAAAAACAAAAACTTCCTATTGGTTGGTGAACGGGGATCGCTGTTTTCAAACCCAAAGAAGAGAAAAAAAAACCCTATATTTTTTTTTCTCTCTCACTTTTATCATACTACAAGCACCACCAGGCAATTGTCAATAAACTGAACAATAAGTATATTATTACATATTTGTGTGCACAATTTTCCATTACTTTTGAGTTCGCATTTGCTTCTTGTAACAAATGTAACAAATTACTGGAGCAATTGTGTTTGTATTAATATCACGATTATATACATTGTGGTTTTAACAGTCACGGTGTGTGTGTGTGTGTGTGTGTGTGTGTGTGTGTGTGTGGTGAGGCTATAATTCGCAAGTGTAACTCAGGTGCACAACCGCTAATACAGAGATTAACATCTAGTACTGTACATGTAACGATACACATCCGCGTTAGCTCCATGAGTCAGGCTGTGGGTCACTGACAACTCCTCAACTAGCATTAGCATGCTAATAGTGAGATTAGTGTAACGTTCTAATTGTACACAAAAGCAGCAGCTATCGCAGTGTCAAAGTCTTACCCGGAGTGTGGAATTAGCACCTCTGACACAGGCCCTGAGCATGGTCCTCGAAACCCTTTTGTCCTTAAGTCAAACTGATTTGAACCTGCACAGAAGCCGTGACTCTTTCTTTCCCCTTGGTTGCTGCTGCCGAGTCTTCCTCTTGAAGAAAACCAAATCATTTTGCGAGCTAAAAAGATGTCAGCGCCACCACTCGGCAGGAGTATGAATTGATTACCCCAATACCCACTTGTTTGCGCGTTGGCCTCACAGTGCAGAGGTACAGGGTTCGATTCCGGCTACGGCCTTCCTGTGTGGAGTTTGCATGTTCTCCCCGTGCCTGCGTGGGTTTTCTCCGGGTACTCCGGTTTCCTCCCACATTCCAAAAACATGCATGGCAGTTTAATGGAACAATCTAAATTATCCCTGGTGTGAGTGTGGATGGTTGTTTGTTTCTGTGTGCCCTGTGATTGGCTGGCAACCAGTTCAGGGTGTCACCTGCCTACTGCCCGAAGACAGCTGGGTTAGGCTCCAGCACACCCCGCAACCCTTGTGAGGATACTATCCGTTTTGCTAAAACGGATGGATGGATATTATCAGAACTTTGAAACACTGCAATGGCTGCTGGACACTAAACCTAGGTAGGGTTTAGTGTCCGTAAGGCTATTTTGTATGGCACCACACAGAGCGTGTGCAAAAGGCAAATCCATAGCGCTCCACAGAGGTACAGTGGCAACTTGTACCCTCACTCACGACTATAATTAAACAAAGAATATTTTTTCTGAACTGTTTTTTTTTTGTCTAAGTTAAAGAGATGTTACTATTTGAGAAAAAATATATTTACTTCTTAAGCACAACAATTAACTAATGTAATTTACTGTATACATGACATACACGCACAGGCACATACTATTTGTGGAGTCTGCACGTTCCACTCCAGAGAGAGGTGTTCCTCCTCACCTTACATTTAATTAACTTAAGAGTTGACATTTTAGAATAAGTGGTCCTCAGATATCAAATCAAAACTCAAATTATTCAACATGGTAACAAGTTTTTTATTAATAATAATAAGTCTTTACCAAGAAGCAAACATTACAAAATATGACATTTCTATTAAAAAAAAAAAAAAAAAAAAACCTCCCCCAAAAGGAACAGCCCAATAACCTCCCACTTTTAAAATTGTACACTGAAATCAAGCTTTACAACAGTGAACCATTCTCAGGAAATCATTTTTTAAACTTGTCCCCCACAGTCCACAACATTGTGTGCTCCAAGTGCATCTATGAACAAAAACACAGAAACCAATTCAACTGACATAATGCTGTAAAGAAACAGTCCCTGAGTCATTTGTAAAAAAAAAAAAAAAAAAAACTATGTTCTAGTAAGGCACTACTGAGAGTGCATGTGACGATCAAGTAGTTTCTAACTGGAACAGAGGCTTTCATGATAGAAAAACCAAAAGATTTACTGTTGGGGGATTTAAAGTAGACAATTTGACATGTGTATGAACATTTGACAACAAGGCGAACAATAAACTAGAGCTACAGCATGTCAAGCTCCGCTGTGGTTTCGGTCTTCTGCATTTTGACTGGAGTTCCTGCACAGTCATCATCCTGGAACACATCAAACATAAAAATAAATAAATACATAAATCCATCTCATGTATGGTCATCTGTTCTTGATCAATTCGAAATATACGACCAGTTATTTCACGAAAAATGTAAGTGGCCATGCAAAAACAAACTGGCTCTGAAAATACAAAAACCGGAAGGGCAAGCCTTTTCACATTTCTTTTGCCCAAATAGTAATGTGTACATTGAATGATGTTTCTGACATTTCACTCCCGACTTCCACTTTCAAGCAGACATAAGTGTCATGGTCAAAGTCCTCAGTTAATTATGAATGGATAGTCAATGCAATGCAACTCAATCTGGTCGACTTCGAAGATTCTACAATGAGCACTGTGTGATATAACAAAATACAGTGGAATCTGGAGTGACAAACAATCCTTCGTATGAACTTGGAAGTTATGCACAAATGTTTTGTCGAGTGAAAATCTGCCTCTAGTGGAGACTAAGACTCCTCCAACAACAAGTGCTGGGACTGATACAGCTGCAAAGGGGGACCACCATCATAATAAACCTTATACATTAAGAATGGGATAGCACTTGATATGTGAGGCAAGGTTGGTGAGCGAATACTTTTGACAAGAATGTGTGATGGAAAACTGACTTTTTAATTGATATGTACAAATACTGAATTTAAATAATAAAGTGCCGACCAGCCATTAGGCAACATCCATGCTACACAAAACCCCGATCTAGTGAAAGCCAAAAGGCAAGGAGAGCTGCAGTGCTGTTGGATGCACAGTTTAGTGTTATCTTATGGCTTTATAAGTTTTAACTGTTTTTAAGGGGACTTGCGGGGAATTCACATTTCCTCTTTTTTTATTTATTTTTTTTAATGTCGACCACAAAAAGTGTAAAAGATTCATGTTTCGACTCATTATTGTTGACATCTTGACAAATTATGAAGAAATAGTTCTCAGGCTATGTGGCACTAACACATTCATATCTTTGTAATTGTGTGTGTGTGTGTGTGTGTGTGTGTGTATATATATATATATATATATATATACCATATTTTCTGCACTAAGATACGCACTGGATTATGAGGCGCACCTTCAATGAATGGCCTATTTAGTAATTTTTTTCATTTATTGGACGCAGTGGATTATAAGGCGCAATCTACAATGCAGCCATTAGATGGAGCTACGCTACTTCCGTTCGACTCAAGAGGCGTTCATGACCGCCTCTGAAAAACGTAAATTAACGATTCCTTCAATGAAACTACGAAAATTGAAAATAATGCAGCAAAACAGAAAACCAAGCAAGGAAATCACGAAATAAATTCTATAGCACCCCCCAATGGAATTTATTGTGGCATTTCCTTGAGAGTAGCTCCAACAGAACGATCAGATGTCAGTCGTGTCTCAGAAGTGTTTTGTTATGTACAGTAAATATTCCCATCCCCGGAATTCTATGAAAAGGAATTTCCTTCACCCGGAACAAAAACCTGTGCATTAACATTTTGACTACGATATTACATGTTACCGGAACTTACGTAAGCGGAAATTCCACTACCCGTAACCCGGATTGAGACGTCATGCCGCGGGAGCTTAAATACACGCAATGCCCA
>NW_017805631.1:605229-610734 GCF_001891065.2 Hippocampus comes | reverse complement strand
TTTTTATTGGCGTGCGTTTTACTGTAATTGTGAATGATTTTAACTTTATTCACTTAATGTCCTGTAGAACGCGGCAGTAGCTTAAAAGCAGCACCCACTCGACACAACTGAAGAAACGTGTTCGCTTCGCCGTTTTCATTCATCAGATTCGAAACGATGAGGTGTAAGTGACTTTTTATTGGCGTGCGTTTTACTGTAATTGTGAATGATTTTAACTTTATTCACTCACGTCGTGTAGATCATGGCATCGAAACGTAGAAGAACTGTAATGACTGTAGCGGAGCGAGTGAAATGCATCCGTTTGAGCGAGGTTGGACACAAAGTTAAAAACATCCAGCAGACACTTGGGAGTCGGAAAGACGCAAATCTACGAAACTTTAAAAAAACAATAGAATTTATTATGTGATTTCCTCGCTTGATTTTCTGTTTTGATGCATTATTTTCAGTTTTCGTATTTTCATTGAAGGAATCGTTAATTTACATTTTTCGGAGGCATGAACACCTCTACGAGTCCAACGAAAGAAGGCACGGAGACGGACAAAGACGTACCTGTATTTGTTGAGACTGTGAAAACCATTAATAAAGTGTGCGTTTAAAAAGAAAAAAAAAAAAAAGACCACAGCTCTCCTTTTTTCGGAGCTGCAACAAAAACTTATTTAATAAAGCAGCGACACTGTTCACTGAACCAACAGCAAGTTATAACATTGTAAGCATGTCTCCAGCAAGGAGCCATCTTGGGGGTCGACATATTACCGTAATGACCATACACAAGACGCACCGGATTTTAAGGAGCGCTGTGAGCTTTTAAGAAAATGGAAGACTTTTTCGGTGCGCCTTATAGTGCGGAAAATACGGTATATAAAAATAAAATTCCCGCCCCCCCTTTTTTTAAACAGACCGACATGTTAAACCACCTGTAAAATACCCCCTTCTTCCTGAATTCTTGTCCCACGCCCCATCATTTTGCAGAGAAACTCACCCCATACATTTTGGCGCAGTGCTGAAATACTACACACATGCCGTGCTATGTGCACTTTCCCACTAAATGTGCTTCACCCATAAGAAACTGAATGTAAATCTCACCTCCACTGACAGGTTGTGAGTGCTGAACGAGCATGTACCATTCCCAGTATCTGATAATACAGGAAAGTCGATCTCAATGTCCATGACGTCCTCAAAACGGAGCTCTTCGCTGTAAGAACAGAGAACAAAACGTGAAAAGAATATGAATAGTTTATGCTTGGTAAATAAGTGCAACGTTTGCTTACACGTGACTGGCATTGACTTCTCCTCCCTCTTCTGTTGGTGGGTCCCACGCATGTAGCTTAACCTTCCACAGCTTGATCTGCTGGTCCCAGGAACGGCGACTGTATTTCCTGAACTTATTGGGAGTCTTAGGATGAACACCTGGCTGTCGCATGTGCCTGGAAAAGGGAGAGAAACTAGTTTGGACAAGGTTCCATCCGCAGTTTCCGATTGTTTTTTGCGCCTGTAATGGGCAGCATTTTTCACAGCCCCGCTTTGTTCAGTGGAGACGTCGGCGCTGTTGGACAGTCGGCGTTGGTGCGGCCGGATGGATGGCTGCTGAAGTTGAGGATGAGGAGAGAGGAGCGTCGGCGCGGAGCACAGATGCATATTTGTAACTGAGAGTCGCCGCTTGAAAGTGAAATGGATTTACATGGGACAGGAGAAGTGAACCAATCTCTTTTTTTCGTCAATGGATGCTACAGCTTCGTGTTGACTTTGAAACTTAGCTTGTAGCCGACGTGTGCACATTCTGAGCATGACGTCTCTGATCCACTGGTGAAAGGACACTTTAATTCTCTCCTCTTTCATCTCAAACTGCTTTAAACAACCAAGCGTATTGAGGGAAAAGTGGTTAGGATTGCACGACTGTCCGTGTTTTATGTTATGTGTTGTGTTTATTAATTTACTTTATGTTAACTGTTTTGTTAAGCGCTTTGTTACAGCAGCAGCTGTTGTGAAAGCGCTAAATCAATCAGCATGTCTTGTATTGCATTAGTTACTGCAGTGAACTTGTCATCAGGGGTGTGAAATGAGGATGAAAAAATACGAAGAAAGTTAAGGGGGGGTTCTGGGGGGGGCACAATATCACTTATTGCGACAGACATTCTATCATATTCTCATAGCAAACCTTGACTACCAGGAGTGTTTTTTTTTTTTAAATCAACACGTGTTTCAAAGCGAATACAGAGACAGGAAAGACAGAGGTTGGTGCGCGTTACAATGTTGTAAATAGAGGAAGTACGGCAATGTCGTTGGTCGGTAAAATTCACATACGCGGTGCCAGATCACGCTATTTTTTGCCCGCGTTAAGTTCTTGTCGGCTTTGCCGAGTTGCAGTCAAAACTTGTTCTACGCTCAGCTGGCATAAAACTCCGCGTGCCCGGCTGTATTGGGCCGTGGTGTAGGAGGCACGATCGCCACGCAAGGCTATTAAAGCCAAGTAGACCCCCCCACTCCCCCAATGATTTTTCATGTAAAAATAGAGGTTTTGTGAAAATCATATTTTTCACAACGGAATCCCTGTATGATGCAACTATAACACCAAGGTGTGTGTGTGTGTGTGTGTGTGTGTGTGTGTGTGTGTGTGTGTGTGTGTGTGTGTGTGTGGTGGGCAGGGGGGTGTTTTGCTCTGGACCTACTTGGGAACTTCCTTGACATATCGATCATAGGCCAGTGTATTCTTGCCGTAGTTGATCTGCTTCTGTCGTCGTAGCAACACAGCCTCATCCATTTCCACGTTGTCCCCCTCTTTGGAGTCACAGCTGCAGAATCATTTTGAAAAATGAAGTAGTGGTAGATGGACTCATATGCTTAGTAATTCATGGCGAAAAATGAAACACCAAGGGAGAGGTAACACACCTGCCAGAAGAGCCAGAAGATGTCTTTCTCTCTCTTTGGGTGACTTCTGCAGCGAGTATCCTCCTCCTGTAACTGAACAAGTGGACATACAATGGATTAGAAATGACCTGGCCAATCACGCATGAATTATCTTAAAGAGATTCTTGGTCTCTTTATAAATACACTGGCTAACCCCCGGTGGAACGAAAAAAGACGGTCGTGGACAAGACAGAAAAAGGAAAAGAAGAGAAACATACAGATTGATGGAGCGCGTGTCCGTCCGACCTCGAGCGACGTGTCGCCTCCACTAACTTAGCTGTTGTCGTGGGTAGGCTAGCTTAGCTGGTGTCGTAGATCAAAGCTCTTTGATGTGTTACGTCCATTGCGTCAGCACTGATTGGTTGAACCAAAAGACGTGTCCGTGCGTACATGTCCGCGCTGACGCACGCACAGCAGAGAGCAGCGGACTATTGACTGCTGAGCCGCTACAAGCTTACACAAAACGCTATTCAAATACTCGACATTCAAAGATTAATCTGTGTTTTAGGTGCATACGTGCACCCTTTGTGGCTTCCGTTCTCACTGAAATTTCGAAATCTCCGAGATATGGCGAGGCCATGAAAATGCGAGGGGAGGGGTGTTACTGTTAACTAGTGTTAGTGCCTCTAAAGAGATTTTTGTCTCTTTATAAACACACTTGCTAAACCCCAGTGGAACGACAAAAGACACTATGGACAAGACAGTTATTATAGTAAAAAATATACACATTTGGGCTATGAAAAGAAAGCACACGTATTACCAGTACAACGTGTCCGTCTGTCTTCGAGCGTCGTGTCGGCTAGACTGGCTTAGCTTTGTCGTAGTTTAAAGCTTCTTTGACCTGTGATGTCCGTTGCGTAGGCCCTGATTGGTCGAAGCCAAAAGACGCGCGTGCGTACGTGTTCGTGCTGACACGCACAGCAGCAAGCAGCGGCCTATCGACTGCTGAGGCGCGCTTCGCTCGAGTGGCGTCGCTACACCTCAACATGGCTACCCTCGTGAGAGCAAAATAACGAACTCTTAACGCGTGTTCGTTCAATGTTGTCAACTAATATCCGGATTAATTTTAGGCAATTTGCCGGAGGAATTTTCATGAAAATTTGAAATTCCTCCTATATTTTGTTGTTCTACTTCTTCCTTTCATAACTTTGCTGCTGTGTATTGGGAATTTCTCCATTGCGAGACTAATAAAGGTTTTCTTATCTTGTCTTATCTTACCATGTCCCTCTGGCTTCGAGCGTCGTGTCGGCTAGACTATCTTATCTGTTGTCGTAGTTCACAGCTTCTTTGATCTGTGATGTCCGTTGCACTGATTTGTTGAAGCCAAAAGACGCACGCACAGCAGAGAGCAGTGGACTGCTGAGGCGCGCTTCGCTCAAGTGGCGTCGCTACACCTCAACATGGCTACGCTCGTGAAAGCAAAACAACAAACTCAAACGCGTGTTCGTTCAATGTTGTCAACTAGTATCCGGATTAATTTTAGGCAAATTTTCCTCAATTTTCCAGAGGAATTTTCATGAAAATGTGAAAATCCGGAGGACTTTCATCACTGATAAAGGAAATGGGAGTCTGCATTTGCTTTATGGACAACGCCGTCCACTTCATAACAGAAAAGCAAGCTGCAACTCGTTATCTAAATACACACAAGAAGGCCTGCAAAACACGAAGCAGAGATAAAGCCACAGAGTAGGTGAAGCAGTCTGTTACCGCTGCATGTCTCTCTGCACATCTCTCCTCATCTCGTCATCCTCCACCTGGCTGCCCCAGTCAGCCTGTCGAGCAATGCGAGACACTGGGGCTCTGCTTTCTGGAGTGGTAAAACTGGAACAGAAAAAAAAGGAAGACCTGAACACCTTTCAACACAGACATATCAACAACACTTCATTTTATATAGTGAGCAAGTGAGAGAGGTTACAAGTGCACCAACATCTCCAGTCTGCTTATGGTGGTGCTCATTTGGCAGCTTGTCATGGTGACGCAGCTTCAGTTAGAAAAGAGGAAAAAGACACCACCTCAAAAAGTGGGTCTTGGTCTGGTTATTTGCTCCACACCAGGATTCGTTTGTGTGCACTCACATCTGCATCTGCATGAAAGGTCTGGACCAGCGTGACCAAAAAAACAAAACAAAACAAAAAACAAAAAACAAAAACAAAAAAAAAAAAAACCCTAGTCCATTTTAAGAGGACTAAACAGTGTAGGTCAGACATGGGCAAACTACGGCCCGCGGGCCGGATCCGGCCCGTTGGTCTTTTTAATCCGGCCCGCCGAAGGTTGGTACAGTACACAATTAAGGTTCGATGTAAATTATTGCATTCATTTCATTTGGACTTGTAATACAGGCATTTAAACGCCAGGTGGCGCAGTTACTTGAAGTCACAGAGAACAAAGAGGGAGGGGGAGACGATACGGAAGCCCGGAGTAGCACTAACTCAAGTAAGTCGCGCTCGATACGACGAAATAGATGTATCCCCACCGCTATTTTCTGTCATTGGATCCAAAACGGCGACATGCAAGCGACTCTTTGTTGCAGTGAGTTTTACTGGAATTGCGAACATTTTTACATCCTTTATTAGAGCATGGCATCCAAACAAAGAGGAGCGG
>NW_017805631.1:603410-605127 GCF_001891065.2 Hippocampus comes | reverse complement strand
GCTCAGAGTTAATTGCTTGCGGCTCGAGTAAATGAACATGTCCTGGAATGGTTTGACTGTTACCGTGTTAAAAACTTTTCGCAAACTGGACCGCTAATAAGAGAGAAAGCGAGTTCCATCACGCTAACTATGGGCATTGAATACTTCGAAGCGTCCTGTGGCTGGGTTAAAAAGTTCGAAGCACGACATCAGCTGAGCAACGCTTTCTTGTGTGGTGATCGAGGGGAGGTCGAGTTCGAGACAGTGAGTGAGTGGAAAGAAAGCCACCAGGTCTTTTACTCGTCTCATTTTGGAGCAAATAGTCCTACCTTTGTTATATTTTCTCATATACTGTACCTGTACTGTATGCCGCAGTTTTTGGACAATATATTGTTGCACTTTGTTGCTTGTGTTGTCACCAATGTATGTTGTTAACATACCGTACTTGGACGTTCATACCGGACATATACCATAGTTATCTCACTGTTCTCATGAAAAAAAGTATGGTAATACTTGAATGCTTTTGTTCTGTTGATGTTTGGTATGGACTGTCAACATATACGTTTTTTTTATATGTACCATATCTTGTGCTGACCCGGCCCACCTGTCAAATTTAGAAATCAATATGGCCCCCGAGCTAAAAAGTTTGCCCACCCCTGGTGTAGGTGGTGGAGTAAAAACAAGTAATAATTTCTTTAAGGGCTCACAGATGTTCATGCAGTATCCTGTTTGTGTACTTTTCTGCACTCTCCATTTGAAATAATTTCCTGCTTGTTGATAATGGGATGGACATTTAAAAATGGTTTTCAATCCAATTGAGCAATTAATTGGGAAAAAAATGGGGGGAATGAATCGATTATTGAAATAATCATGAATTGCAGCCCGAGGACAGACACACATGCATACCTGGCATTTCTGTTGTTAGTGTCATCTTCGCCATCGTCATCACTTCTCTTGGACCGCAAGCTTCCATCAATGCCACGTTTTCTGCATTGAGACCACCGTGATGGGCCATGAGACCTATAAAGTGGAGAGAGGGGGGAAGACTTGGGATCAACAAAATGCATTTACACGGCAATAGTATGTACATTTCTAGTCCATAGAACAGGGGTGTCAAACGTACGGCCCGCGGGCCGGATCCGGCCCGCAAAGGACTTTAATCCGGCCCGCGAGATGATTATGTAAAGCAGTGGTGTCAAACATACGGTCCGCGGGCCGTTCAATCAGGCCCCACAGGATAATTTAAAAGTGAAGAAAATGCATAAAAGACACAGAATAAATATTTTAATAAGGTGCAATTCATTGAGTATCCGCTAGGGCAGGGGTCCCCAACCTTTTTTGCCCCACGGACCGGTTTAAGTCAGACAATATTTTCAGGGACCGGCATTTAAGGTGTGGCGGATTAATACAACAAAATAATATGGTATGAGCTGCATGAAAACTGTGGTGTTTTCGAAATATAATAATAAACACAAGGAGCGTCTAATCTGGTCGCAACACTCTTATCGCTCTGGTAATGTTTAATGCCTTCAAAAATACGATACAACGCAAATTCAAAGTGCATGAAAATGACGACTCACCACAGCCCCGAGCTTGATTTTCTGTAATCAGACAGTCCCATCTCGGGGTAATAGGAGACAATGACACCTCAAGTGTGTGGTTTATGTCCAGTCTACTTCGTAATTTTGTTTTAGTCGCTGTTGCTGCAGAAACTCCCCACCTCACACAGGTAGGATGT
>NW_017805631.1:591105-603281 GCF_001891065.2 Hippocampus comes | reverse complement strand
AATATTTTTAATAAGGTGCAGTTGGGGACCCCTGCGCTAGGGGACACTGTTTTGATCAGAGAAGAAGACAACAGTAGCCTCAGTCCATCACTGAGACAGACCCATGACAGCAGACGCTATCAATAGCACTCTCACATTTACACATTTAATAGCACGCTCCTTAGTTTGTAAGGTGTAGGCAGGGATTACATTTAGATTTTATATGCACGTGTAAATGGTTTAAAACTTCCTTTCTTTATAAATCTCGTTTAATCTTAAAGTGCATTACTATATTTTTCAAAACCAATTACTTGTTAAAGTTTGTACAATCAGTGGGATCAGTTGCAATGCATATATGTGAATGATAAAAGTAAATTGCACATTTGTCGAAGGAAATGTAAGGTGCTTCATGAAATGTTTTGTAAAAGATATGTTCATTTAATTTCAACATTTTCCTAATGTTCTTGTGCTTCTTTATACCAAAACAAAGGAAAGACATATTGTTTTGGTTATTTATAGCAAAGTATGGTATCATTTTAATGGTCCGGCCCACTTGACATCTACCCAGGCCGTATGTGGCCCACCATGTGAAATGAGTTTGACACCCCTGCCATAGAACATTCACATCAATGATGAATAAACCTAAACTGTAAAATGTTGAGGTATTACACTGCATCACTAAAAAGTAGTTCCCACTTTCAAATGTCTTTGGATATTTATCAAACTTAATGTTTTGCATCATCAAGCTAATTTTAATATCTCACAAAGACAACACAGGTTGGCTTTTCCAACATCTTATAGCAGTGGTGAATTACTAACCAGGTCATAACTTACTGCATAGTACTGCGATAGTACTGATGGCGTTTGTTGTGTGCCTTAACAGGCAACATTATTGCAATCAGCCCCATTTATTATTATTATTAATTTTATTATTATTATTATTATTATTATTTTTGTGGAATGAGAATCTTTGTGCTGCTGCACTGTTTGCAATGGGATGGCCGCGAGGACCAGAAGGAGAGGGACCACATAGCACCTCAAAAATTCAGACTGAGCCACCATGGTCGCGGGCGCCATGAACCAAAACCGGTCTCGAGCACAGTGAGTGCGCTAAATCCAACTTTTTACCAGTTGTTTCCCACCTGAAGCATATCTTGTTCATGTTTCCACAATCCCATACACATTGAGGCACAAGTAAATCTAAAATGAAATACTGCCATTCCCAGATTAATTTCTGATCAAACTGTATGCTTTTCATCAAAGTCAGTCATTCATCTTCAAAACATTCTCTGGCCAGATACAGCAATACAAATGAAAAACACAAATACATAAATACAATTGTATTGAATAACAATGTGTTGAATATTAATTTAATGTTTGTCAATTAGTACAAATGTTTTATCAAATTCCCACCAAGTAGGGTTTTCATATGCCACATTAGATATCGCAACTTGGAATGTTTCTGTTTCCATGGTGAATCAATCAATATTGGGGCTCCAGTGATAATATATTTTTGCTGTGACCGTGCCAGGTTTTAGCTCAAGGGGTGAGTGTACTCTGGCTTCATTGAATTAATAATTTAGATCAAATGTTCCCAGTTTTCAAATTCAGGGGAAGTCAACTCTGACTCCAGTTTAGGATAAAAGCAAGTCGAATCTGCTTGCTGGAATAATCCCTGAATAAATATGTACGTATACAGAGTATGGTCCGGTCTATAATAAAATTTCACTTAATGCATATGTGCATTCTTTTAAATATACTTAAGGAAAATAATTTCAAAACCAGAGAAAACAGTGACCATTGAAAATCTTAACTTTTAAAACTCTCCAAAATGCCAATTTCAGTTGTTTGTATTAACATTCAAAACAGCTTCTTCGCTGAACCGAAAAATAACTCGCGTGTGCATTGTTTTTCCCCCTCCATTTGAAACTGCCTCACGGACATTGGAGTCAACAAATACCACAGCAGAAAAAAAAATCCATGTTTGGATTTAAAACAAAGACTGTGTGTTGGTTCCACCCATTTGTAATATCTCACATTCTTTGATACATGCGTGAACGAGTTGTCAACTAAAGAATACAGCGGCGTGTCTTTCGATGAAGAGAACAAGAGGCCATTTGTTTCTCCCGCCATTTGCTTCCTCGTTCAACTTTCTGTTCGTGCAACCAGCTAAATTTAGCGTCGCGAGACGCAAGAAGGTACCAAAACGCGCTTCTTTATTTCATCGTCACGTAGCAGGAGAGGTTTATTCACAACTCGCCATGATCAATTCCACAAACATTTGAACGTGACTACGAATTACAAACAGAACAGAGGAATTGTTTTGCAGACTTTAGGACGAGCTAGCTCAACTAGGCCGTGAAAGTAGACAAAGGTAACATCAAAATAACATCACTTGAGCACGACAGACAAGTTTAGCAATCGTTACATTGCAAGTCTAAGTGCGCTCAATACGCATTTAACAAACTGTTACAGTGTTTAAGCGACACTAAACCAACAACGACGTTACATGCCTGCCCATCGTCTTCCAAAACAAAACAAACTGTAATCGTCCACTCAGCCAGGTTACCTGTCCTCCAGTTCAGTGTTGTTTCCGTCACATCTTCTACTTCTAGCCAAGTGAGACATATTGTTGTTATTTATAAGCGAACGCGGTTACAACTAGTAAAGACTGTTGCACTAAAACGTGAGGCAAACCTCCCCGGGTCTGGCAGTCAACAAACACCCGCCAACACTGGAAAGACGCGCGGCCAACATGTCACATGACCGGAAAAGGCGGTTCTAAATATCACGGCTATTTCTATCCGTTTTAACGCTTTACTTTTATTATTTGATTAAGATGTCATTTTCGCTGTTAACACAGAGTGCCACTGTGGCTCCCAACTAATTTTATAAAAAACGGCTATTTCTTTTTTTTTTCAATGTAAACCTTTTAATTCATGTTTTCAATGCAAAACATAAAAGAACAAAAACATAAAACGTAAAAGATTATGCACTTTTGATGAGAGTAGACAAGAGGTGACAAATACTTTAATACCTTTCGGTCTTGGTACACCTAAGAGCTAAATTTATTGTTCACACAGCACTTGTAGGGTTGGAACGTCATCACGCCGCGCATGCGTTTTTGCAGTTATGCCTTGACCTGGCTCTGCCGCTCAATCTAGTGTCCGTCGAGACCAAACTCGAGGAATGTACCTACCCGTTCACAGTATCTGACGAGCACTCGTAGTTTTTATGAAGGCAAAAATGAACCGTAAAATGTGTAATAGTTTAATTTTGAAAGTCCTGCTTCAGTGGGGAGTACCTTTATTTATCCACGGACCCTTACTGCACTTCGGTGACCGGAAGCTCTTAGTTAATATTGAAAAGAACTAATGTCTTTTATGTGGAGTTGCCCATTACCTATGAGGTTTCATGGTTGGGTAAATATTTCATGAGCAATTATTAGTGATCGTTTTCTAGCGACGTATAGGTATGTGTGTGTCAAGTTTTCTAAATTAATCAGGGCTGGGCGAAATTCAAATCCAAAACAGAAGAACCGTGAGCCAGACGTGCTAACCACGTGATCACCGTTCGGTGGTTGCACCGATTTGAAGGGAATAGGCGTTTTTTATTTAAAAACGCCTATACACCGAATCGAAATGTTCGAGTTTAAAATGCACGGTCCTTTGAATTGTACTGTATAAAGCTACACATGGAATCGTCTTTTTTTATATAGATGCATTCCTGCATTAAAAATGTGATGTGTCTTGAATTAATGTACCTGTAATATGATTGTTTTTTTCCTCCCATACTGCCCGCACACAAGTCAGACCACTACACCATCAGCGACCGCATTCTTTTCCTGAGACAAATATTAGGAGTGTTGTGACATTTTAAAATTGGTGAAACTGCACCAGTTACTGGCCAATGTCTTATTGAAACATCAATCGGTGTCGAGATTTTAGGTGACCCTTTTGTTGAATCTGAGTTTCATAACCTTGTGAATATCCAATTTTCAAAAGGTTAGTACCATTGGAAATCTTGCTGAAGACAAAAACAGACAACATATAATAAAGGTGAACTGCTGAATTTGAAATAATTGTAGAAAGCAGGGGCCCAGGTTTACAAAATAATGATCACAAGCCAAACAGTTTGCGGATGGCATTCAGGTGAGGTGTCGTTTAATTTGTCACCCAAGGAAAAAAAAATGCATTGAAAATGAACAAACACTCCATAAATTGTTGAAACCCATTGAAAGGAATAAATGAAACAGACTTTCGGAGAGGTCTTTATGTAGTTGATAAAATTTGTGAAATTTGAATTGAAAGCAATGGAAAATATTAGCCTTTGTAGTGGGACAGAATAAAATTAGGAGGGACCCGGGCAGTGCCAATAAAAAAAAAAATGGTGTCTCCAGATTGACCAATTTTTAAGAAGCACAGCATGTGTGTGTGTGTGTGTGTTAGATATTAACTATAAATTCAGTATAGGTTGTCAGGGTAGCATATGGAAAGGAGAAAATGAGGAAGAAGGACATTTCAAAGTTGTGATTACAACTAGTACACATGTACGTTATTGAGTGGTAGTGTTTAATGGTAAGATGACTAACATGAACGCAGTGAAACACAAAAAAGAAATCGAGATTGTGGCTCGTTTAGTGATGGCTTCCAACAGCCACTTAACAGTGAACACACATACCTAAATATTAGTGGGTGGATATTAGCTAGTCTATTATAAGAATTTATATTGGTGAATGTTGATGGTTTATTTGTTTTGTTTATTTTTAAGGTACACATCACTATTTTCCAGCAAAACAACATCCTTCGAGTGAAGAGATGAACAACTTGCTGCAAGCTCTTCCATTTCCCTTTTGCCCAAGGGTAGAATTCAAGCCTTGAGGATGTTGCTTTGGCTGTTCAATATGAAGGTTTGTTGACCCTCTTGATGGTTTTGTTTCATAATTTGTTTGTTAGCAACCAAGTAAGCAAGGCCTAATTTCAATTCTGTTTACTATTTGGTGTGCATGTCGTGGCAGGTGTTGGGGGAAGAGCGGCCTCCTCTCCCCCGCGTGTTCGTTGAATTTCGGACGAGGAGAATGTTGGTAATCCAAATAAAGGCTGGAGTCGATGAACAGTTCCTTCGAAGCTTTTAATAACAGAATATTCGGGGCACCCACGAATTACAGACAATGGCTGCGCGTCACGAGTGCGAAGCAGGAAGAGATTCACATCATTTTTATACCATCAGAAGGGCGGTACCGAGACACAAATTGTGATATCATAACTTTCGTTTCTCCTCAACCGATTCTCAGCTTGGCGCATTCCAAAGTTTGTGCGTCTTCAGTAGGGAGTATTCCAATTCTAGGTGATGATTGTTACAAGGACGCCAAGCTACACTGCGGGCATGGGAAAGTTATACAGCATGACGAAATATGAGCAGAATACAGACTTCACAGGTTAAACAAAGGTGAAAATGATCAAATTAATTTGGTATTTTGTGTCACATCTATTCCAGTGAAAAATTCCAAAGAAGACCGCTCTCATATGTTCACTACTCGAAAAAGTACCCAGCGGCTCGACCGGAGCATTTCCTGTCTGTGAAAAATGAAGAGCATTTAAAGTGTCTTCTTTCTTGGGAAACCATGTTTGAGAAGATCTGGGGAGCATCAGGTGATAGCTTAGCATTTTTCTGGGTTGGTCGGTTTTCTGCTTTCGTTGGCCATTGTTGTAAATAAATATTTAATTATTGTACTTCTTATTGACAATGATTTCATTGTTTTCCTTCATCAAGGTAGTTGAGCTGTGATCATGTGTTTGGTGTACAGCTTGAAATCCAACATCAAGGCTTAAGGGCCTCGGGTCCTGGCTAATATCCTATTGGCATGTGAACGTCTGCGCAACGTATCGGTTAATGATTTTGCACGAGAGCTTGTGAACCACACCAACCCAAGAGAGTCAAAAAATATACCGTTCCAGCCACAAGAAGGACGTTTTGCTCCACCAACACTTGAGAAAATACAAGCAGCTTCCTTGGCTTTTGGAGCCATACAGTGAAAATTCCACAGATGACTGTCATCCATCTACACTGCACAATGTACATATAATGATGAGAGGATCGTGTAAACTCGACAGGATTTGCTCATCATTATATGCTGTGTGACCAGCTACATGAAGCTAACAACAAAGATGAGAAAGACATACCGGTACTTCGGTGGATCGGCCTTATTCCTTAGCTTGCAGGGTGACTCAACAGCCAAGTAGCTGAACAGTTCTTCTCGAAGATGAAGAAGTACACTTACCTTGTGAATGATATGTCTTCTTCAATGCACATGTTTTTGATGAGAAATATTTATTGTTCATCACTACAATTAAAGAAAAGACAAAATCAATTGAGAATGTGTGGTGTGTGTGTGTGTGTGTGTGTGTGTGTGTGTGTGTGTGTGTGTGTGTGTGTGTGTGTGTGTGTGTGTCGACAAACATGCACAATAGTGTTTGATGACTTGTGTTCATGCAATTTTGTTTACGTCGGGCCCCAGACTACAAGGGCCACTGACATCCTGTGCACAGTCCCAGTTTTAGGCACTAGTAGATGTGCATGCTTATGCGGCAATATTGGTGAAGAAATTGACAGAAAATGTGACGCCATCCTGTATTTAAGCAATTGTAACCATCTTCCCCCACATCCCAAGCCAATGATCTATTGTAGGCTTCTGCTGCCAAATCAGAAGTACCTGCTGTCAAGATGACACATCCAGCATTTGAATCCAGTTGACTGGAGTTCGAACATGATATTTATCACGATTGATTATGTATTTATTTTGTTCTGTGGAACATTTTTCAAAACAGGAAGTGGTCAACATCTCGACAATAAAGCAGAAAAGATAAATGGCAGGGAATGTTTTCCTCATATTGTCATTCTGTGATGTTGACTTGCTGGAGAATAAGGTAAATGGCAAAAAGTTAAACACAAACCGTGATTTTCTTGCATAGTATAGATGTAATGAGGCCAGTACACGCTTCCCATGCTAAGTTTTGGATGCAAATAACCAGGTCATGGCCAGTACTGTGGATAAAAACGTAGCTACTAGTGTAAATTTACAGTAGGTGTATGTGCACAACAAATCTTTGGGGAAGAACATATAGGATGGGAATAAAGGCAGATTTACGTTTGTGGTTATTTGATAAACAAAAACAACGTGACATTTGACAATGAACAAGTGAAAGAAATAAAAGGACATGGTTATCCTATCCCGTCTGTGTTTATTGAAGATGCTTTTTTGGCTCATTGTAATGTGCTTAGTATCAACGTGCTTTTAACAAAAATGCCAATTTATGTACAGCATTATCAAATCCGATGCTAAAAATGCAATTACGAATAATAGATCAAAGTAATTTATAAAACATATGTAAGTGGGTTTTCAAATGGAGCACTAAAACAATATGAAAACCATAATTACATGTACATTGAAAATCAACCCACGTGTGAAGTGCCTCAGAGATGAGTGAATACCTACATTATATGACTTGATTTCTTGAGGGTTTGATTAAAAAAAAAATAATGAATAGTGCGATGTTCGACATGCCTTTTAATTTTAAAATAAAAAAGTGGAAAATACTATTGCAGTAGTTACACAGCTCCAAAAGATGGCAGCATTGCAACAACAGGCAGCTTTTACATGCACATCGCCAAACCGTGAAGAAGAAGAAAAGATAAACACACGAACACCTTCGTGTTTTCCATGACAACAGAGAAGCAAACGTCTGCTTGGATTGGCTGCTGTTTTATTTTGTAGTCTCGCGAGCAAACGCTATTTTTAACACCCGCGAGGATTAACAAATACATGGATGGACATTACACCAAGCCTGATTATTTTCCAACATGTCAGTGAAAGAATATTGCTGTTTGTTTCACGAGAATGTATAAAAAGATGACATCTGCTAATTTGGCGAGATTTATCGTGAGTTTATCCGATGTCAGGCTAGCGTCATCTGGTTGTGGCGTTAGCTCATTCCGCGATGAATACAAGTTTTCGGGCCAACCACCCGGTCTCGCTCACAACAATGTACCGGTTTTGGATCTTAAGGAGCATTTTCTTGGGCTGATTCAGAAAGATGTAAGTTTCAAGATTCAAGTCTCTACCTCTTAAAATGCATATTATTCACGGTCGATGCTAAATTACATTGTATATGAGTAGGAAAACTGTACAATTAAAGGCTTTACCTTTTAACAATTTGACCAAGGTATGATTGTTTCTACTCTTGTACTTAAATACAAATCAAGTTATTGATTTTTGTTTTGTAAAAATCTAAGTGAATACAAATTATCATTCTAAATCCACGTAAGTTGTAATTCTTTTTCCATTTCGTATTATCATTTTATCTATTTATTTCGATATAAAACTCCAACCAATACATAATTATTTGCTTTCTTTTCAGACAAAGTTGGGTCTGCAATGGACGAAAACAATTTCGACGTACTGAAAGACCCTGCTGGAAAGCCTGGTCGAGCAGGTGACCTTGACATACACGCAAGAAGTCTCAGTTACTGCTGTACAAATTCATTTAATTGAGTGATGCCTTCAAACTCACCTTAAAAATTATTAGTTAAAATACACACAGAAAACATTAATAAAAGCATCAATAAGAAAAAAAAAACAAACTGAAACAGTAAATCAGTGAAAACAAAACAAACAGGAGTCGTGGAAGTGAATGATTAGAATGCAAATGGGCATTTAAACAGGGGATTTTGATTTGGATTTTGAATGCTGTGATGGAATCTGTCTGTATTGTGTGTAGAGGGAGAGAGCTCCATAGTCAGCTTCTCGAGTAGCTCAAGTTCTCAAGCCCCCATGGGGCTTAGATGACAGGAAGGCATAGCTAGGAAAGGATCCCATGGTAATGGGTGATTGAGCCTCAGGGTAGGAGGTAGATGGTGAAGAGAAGGGGACACAATACCGAACCCAGGAGGACACCTAGTGTGATATCTATTCACCCAGACTTGCAATTCCTAAAATGGACAAATTTTTGAAAAAAAATATCATGTGACGTCATGTGAAATGTCAACAAATCTTGTGAGACGTCAGCTCATTCAAGCCAACATGGCATGTATGTGAGGTATTAATAGGCACGACTGAGATTGTGATCAGGGCTTACTGGGATCATGGGCTAGCTGACTTAAGAAGGACCATAATTCTCTCATGCATACTAAACACAACAACACGTGGAAGGCCTTCACTTCATTCATTGGTGCATTGTCAATTCAAGTAAGTATATACACAACATTGACAAGGTCTTATTGAGTACAGGTACACCTGTCCTATTTGTGTGCTATCCAAATAATTATTAGGGTCAAATCAAAATGGTGGAAAGGAACACGTTTACTAGAGCAAAATCTATACAATTTTGCAGAGGTGGGCATTTTATAAAATGTTACTGGTCCATCATTCGTCATCTGTGAGTGGCCTGGGTGACAATCCATCATTGTCAGTCTGTCATCTTTTTAAGCAAAACCAAAGTGTAATCATTGGTTGGTCAGTCCACCCGTTGTCAGTTATTTTCACCATGCTTCCGTCATTGCTCGGTTGGTAAATTTCACGGGGCCGCAAGTCCACCAGTCAGTCCGTCAGTCCACCTCCCCCAAAAGAAAGCATGTCACAGTCTGTCTTTGGGCAGTAGGCGGGGGACACCCTGAACTGGTTGCCAGCCAATTGCAGGGCACACATAGACAAACAACCATCTACGCTCACAATCACACCTATAGACAATTTAGAGTATTCCATTACCTTGACATACATGTTTTTGGAATGTGGGAGGATACCAGCGTACCCAAAGAAAACCCACACAGGCACAGGGAGAACAGGCAAACTCCACACAGGAAGGCTGCAGCCGGAATCGAACCATGCACCTCTGCACTATGAGGCCAACGCTCTAGCTAGTCGACCACGAGGCCGCCCCCCACATGACAGTCTTGTATCAATAATTTCACCCAAGATTTAACAGAAAAACACAACCATAAAGGTATATGTGCAAATAAATACACATTCATAAAGTATTAGCCTCAAACAAAGATTCTAAATGAAGTGACTTCATTTGATTTCACCTCCTTAACCAATTACAGATGCCCATTACAGTTCCCGCAGAGATCCTATTGTAAAAAGGAGCATTCACTCTGACACACATAGAGTCAATGCAGTCCTCTCTATGAAACCACCGCAAAGAAACACATCGGATACACAGGTGGGATGTGATTCTGTCACTCGTCAGCAAAGCTGGCGTGCTTTAGTGATGGACAGACAGACCTTCCGTTGCTGACTGACGGAATGCCCACCTCTGCAAATTTGTATTTGTTTGTATGATCGAAATAATAAACACATAATTGTATTGCATTTTCCTATATGTTTAACTTCCTTCCACTTAAGTAGATTTTTTTTACATGCATTTTTTTTTTACTTCCAGAGAAATCTGGATCATTCGCTCCAGAAGAGAAGGTTGGTTGTTTTTGTTTAAAAAGAAAGAAAAAAGCTTCTGAAACATTTCAATGTATCTTTCCATTTTCATTATTTTATAATCATATTTTTCATTAAGATGCATGAATTGGGGCGCAAATTTGTGCCACAAGCTTTCCTATGAAATAGGAGAAAGCTAGACATTTTTTATCTTCATTCTGAAGACACTCATTTTGAAATCCCTATCTTGCAGAAGGTGTGCACATCCTGTCCACCAGAAGAAGATCTCAACACTAATGGTACAGTGTGAACTCCATACACTCACAATCATAAACAATGATTCTGTCATTAGCCGACAAGGACTGGGTTAGTGCTCACCATTAAGATGTTTTATGTGACATGCATAAAACTTGCCAGGGAATGCAGAAAATAAAACCTCAACTTGAAATGTGTGTGTGGTGTGTGTGTGTGTGTGTGTGTGTGTGTGTGTGTGTGTGTGTGTGAGTGTGTGTGCGTGTGATTAACCTCTGCTCTCCCAACTGTACCTTCTGCCACCCCAGGTAAAACTGTCTAGAACTGCCAGTGGCTTGGCTAATTTTGGGGGGCCAGTCTAAGCCTAAAATGCTGTGGCTCATTTAAAAAAATATATTATTATGTGTGTGCCAGTCCAGCCCTGGAGTGGGCTTAATATGTTTTAAGTTGAGTGGTTTCAGCATATTTTTAAAACAACATTTGTCAATATTATGGAAACCTTAAGTTGTTAATCATTGACTTATTTCTTTTGTGGTTTTATTTTTGGTCCTTGCCTCCTATTTTGAGCTTAAGAATCATACCCATCTGATGTTGGACTTTTGCCTTTCAGGGTCTTGGTCACAGAGGACCATCTCCCGTTTACTCAGAAGCACCTTAAATCCTCGTATGAAGTGGCTCTTACCTGGTCACAGTCAAGATGATTATGAGGATGAAGGGGAAGAAGAAGGAAACTTTGTCGTGGCCTGCAACCTGGTGTCCAGATCCTCTGTCCGTATCCTGCGTTTGCAAAATGCTCTTCTGAGTATGTCAATGCAGTGGCAGCATGTCAGCGGGGCACAAATGGGTTATCCTAAGGTGAGCTGCATGAGTCATATTCATGGTCATTTGGTGTATGCAAAGGTTGGTGCCACACTCCGTGAAATATTTTGTTTCATTTAAACCAACATTATCATGAAAACGTTCTTCATTTGTTTGCTGCCTCAGGCAATCCTGATCCCCAAATACAAATTAAACACAACTAGACTGGTGCTTTGAGATTTGAGGGACCATACTTTAGGGACCATACTTTTTCGAAATGCAAGGCATCATTCGGACATTTTTTTTGCTTTGACTTGCGAGAACAAACTTGAGATGTGAGCGCTGCATGCTGCCAGTCAACTTCAAATTTTTATGAAAATTTCTCCGGAGAATTGAGGAAAATTTGCATAATCCGGATATTAGTTGACAACATTGAACGAAGACGCGTTTGAGTTCGTTGTATTGCTTTCACGAGCGTAGCCATATTGAGGCACTAACACTAGTAACAGTAAAGAGATTTTTGTTTGTGTAATAACGACAGAAGGCATGATGGCGTTTGACTAATGGTTTAGTAGAACGAATGGCAACTCGCAACAACAGTAGCAAGCGTCATTTTGCCTCTTGGGTTATACCATCTCAACTAGAACGTGGGGGATAGTCCCCAAACAATTTTCGTCTCTTTATAAACACACCCGCTAAACCCCAGTGGAACGAATAAAAG
>NW_017805631.1:566476-589209 GCF_001891065.2 Hippocampus comes | reverse complement strand
GTGTGTGTCTACACACACACACACACACACACACACATTTTTTTTTTTTTTTTCCGGAATTTTCAGAAAAGTCCACTTTCATCTCTGCAATATAGTGCGCATCTCAACAGGTTAGTATAGACCACAATGCATTGCGAGCTGGAAAACAACATGGCACAAGTGCGACTACTAAAGTGATATAGTAACTATACACCACGCAAATAAATAATTAATTGTATTATGTACAAATAAAGTATGTACAACACAGGAAATCAAATGCAGTTTAATCATAAACATTTTTTTATTCACAATAAATAGTCATGCACTGAACGCACTGGTGCGTCATGACAGGTACGAGGGTCACGTGATATGCGACGAGGCGCAAGTAGTTAGCCGGCTATCCGAATCGCCAAACACAATGAGGGAACTACAATACAATGCTACAAATAGTGCGGGGCTATATAGTGAATGAGGGTTAGGGGATAAGGGTGGAAATTTGGTCACAGCCAAAGATTACAGTATCTTAGCGAGTCACTGAGAGTAGTAGAAGAAAAAAAAATCTTTGTGTCTGCAGTACCTGATGACCAAGGTGGGCATACAAGAAGGAGCAGCCCAATGAATTAAACAGCATAAGTAAATCATGATGCACAGACTGTTAAATAGACCGTTAAATTCTTTACATTTCAGTTCTCAACCCATAAATGGCAATTCATTCCTTGGCATGTTTTGATTATTTAACATAGTGCTGGGCAAGTTACCGGTACTTCCAAAGTGCAAAAAAAAATTGCATTTTACTAGTTACTTAGATGTGGAAGTAATACGTTTCTTTACGATATTACCATCTGTGTAGAGCAGTGTTTCTCAAATAGTGGGGCGTGAGGCTCCGTCAAGGGGGGCGCGTTTGACCTCGGGGAACATGCTTTTTTATTTTTTTACTGTCTTAAAATAACAATGTGACTGCGGTGGCAGAGAGGTGGATCAAATTTGGTCCGGTATAAGCTCTTTAGTGGAGCTACGCCGGAGCAAATGTGCCCGTGTGAATGCTCGACTGGATTTATTTCGGACCTGTGTCGGACCAAACGTCATATTATATTTGATTAAAAAAAAAAAAGCACAAATTCTTTTATATATTTTTGTTTTGCTGGTTAAAGTTTTTTTTTTAAATATTGTGCTCCTGAGATAATGTTGGTGATTAGTTTGAATGCATTATTAGTTATTGATTTTATGTAATTTTATTTTTCAGTATCGTATGGTTTGACATGGTCAATCAAAAAATATTTATTGTTAAATTAAGGATTTAATGTTATTTTTGAATTTCAGATGCACTTTAAATCTTTTCTGTTCCAGTTACTAAAGCTATTCTTTGTTGTAAGTTGGTCCATATTTCTTTATTTTTTTTTTATTCTCTTATACGTTAATAAGGATACAGTGTTATGCAAAGGTACTTATAACAATTTTATAGACAAATGATACTATTTGTAGTTGTGCGGGGCGGGGGGCGCGAGATGTTTTCCTCTTCCTTGGGGGGGCATGACAGAAAATAATTGAGAACCACTGGTGTAGAGTAATACGTTACTGTAAGTTTAAGTTACTTTTTTATAGGGCAGTTTAATTGATTTCATTATGCTTTGGCCATTTTAAAAGGAAAGTGCAAAATTTGCAATCAGAGTTTGTAACTTGTAATTAACCCTGTCATTAATATTTATATAAATGAGACATTTTTTTAATATAAATATTGGAAATGTTATTTGATCCAATAAATATATAATCCCATACTGTACA
The DNA here is from genome assembly GCF_001891065.2 of Hippocampus comes. Taxonomy (NCBI): domain Eukaryota; kingdom Metazoa; phylum Chordata; class Actinopteri; order Syngnathiformes; family Syngnathidae; genus Hippocampus; species Hippocampus comes. The sequence continues at coordinate 587,448 of NW_017805631.1, read as the reverse complement.
CGATGAATAAAATTATCTACATACTCAAATTAATTTACACACATGGGAAAGATACGTTTAATATGTTTTTCCTATGATCAATTACACAATGTTGTTTTTTTATGTATTAAGAATACTTGTTCATTGGTCCCCAACATAAAGCTGTTGGGGCTTCCCTTTCTTCGTGCTGAATTTAAAGCCTTTTCACTGAAATACAGCACATTCACAAATGCAGACATAAAACCAGTGAAATGAGCCTGGAATTATTCAGGTCAAGGGCTTTTTTGTTGTTGTTGTTTGTTTTGTTTTTTTTTTGGGGGGGGGGTTGGACTGGATCTAAATCTTTTTTTCCTCCTCTAATCCTGGTCAAGATCTGTGTCAAGGGCAAGACTGTGTCAGGTGATGGTCTTCTCTTCGTGCCTGCCTTGCCCTTCTTGAGTAAGCATTACCGAGCTCTGTGGAGGCTCTTGGAGCAGAGATCTCTGCTGCTTTTTATTCACGAGTACACCAGGAGGGCTCATTTAACTGCTGTGTACATCTCTAAACTGGGCCGCCTGCTTGAGGATCTCTTGAGGAAGTCACACATCTCATCTAACCCAGTATGTACAAAATGTGCAATGAGCATTATTACGGCAACATTATCATGTCACAGTTTTAGTTTGTCCATTCTTGGATGCAAACCAAAATATGAAATGAGTATTACTGGAACCACTGGATACACTTTTACCATAGTGTCATAAAAAAGGCAAAGCAGCTTTATTTATACAGCACATTTCATACACAAGGTCACTCGATGTGCTGCACAATTCAAGTACAACTTTAAAAAAAACATTTACAAACACAACAGACATTTAAAAGCAAAGAAATAAAAAGTATCTTACTTAAATTACTAAAAGTACATACAGTGGCGACATTTAAAAGCATTTCCAGTACAAATAAGAGTTAAAGCCATTTAACAGCATAGTAAGTCTGCACCTAATGATTATTTTAATAATTTATTTATCTGCATATTGATGGATGGATATTTAATTAATCGATGAATCGGATTAAAAAGTAAACAAACAAACAACTGAACAAAAACCAGACATTCTTTCAAATTGACAGTGCAGAAAATGAACAAACGGTTAAGCATAGCTTACGACAAGCACAGGACCCACAGGCAGACACAATGAACTCAGTACTGGTTTATTGTCAGGAAGAGGGACAGGTCAAGAAAGGAACCAAGGCAGCCATCCATCCATCCAACCATTTTTCGATCTGCTTTATGCTCACACGTGGAGAACATGCAAATTCCACACAGGAAGGCCGAAGCTGGAATTGAACCCGGTAGCTCTGCACTGTGAGATCAATGCGCTAACCACTCGATCACCGGGCCGACCAAGGCAGCCAAAGAAACCAAAACCAAGGCATACGGGAAGGCTGAGCGCAACAGCTCGGTAGCAGGGAAGGTAGCTGCCGAGCTGGCAATGAGTGGCTCTTCAGACTGGCCTTTTCTGCTGCAGAGGAGAGTGTGGCTGATGAGGTGAAGACTGGCAGTTGTTTAGGTGAAACAGGTACAATGATTGGGGAGATGTCCAGCCCACACTGAATTAAGATAAGAAAACCTTTATTAGTCTCGCAATGGAGAAATTCCCAATCCACAGCAGCAAAGTTATGAAAGGAAGAAGTAGAACAACAAAATATAGGAGCTGCTGGAAAGGCAACCACTCTCGCGGCGCCATCTTGAAGTCAAAATAACAAAAATAACACAACACAACACATAGGACACAGACAGTTGTACAATCTTCACCACTTTCCTGCATACACTTTGTTGTCTGAAGCAGTTATAGATGAAAGAGGAGAGGATCAAAGTGTCCTTTTACCAGTGGATCAGAGACGTCATGCTAAAAATGTGCACGTCTGCCACAAGCTAAGTTTTGAAAGCATTTTAAGGGAAAGGCAACCAAAAAAGCAACAGGAGGGAGGGGCTACACAGTCAAACACTGAGGACAGACACAGTGTATACTAACACAAACATAAATCAATTATGATTCGATGACAGATTTGGTCCATAGCATGTGATGAAAATAGGCAAGAATGTAAATACAATGTTGTATTTAGATTCAACACAAAGATAATCAGTCTATTTTCAAGGAGGATTACAGAGATCAGATAATATTGACAGTTAAGAAGATGAAATTATGAGGATTTGGACAAGTTTAAATTAAAAAAAAAAGGTATTTAAATTATAAAGCGAAAATCAAAAAGAATTGATTAATTGATGTAGCTGTAAAGGAATAAAAATTAGCTTACTAAAATTATTCAGTCAAATTGATTTTAAAACTCTTTCAAACGTATTCTTTTAACAACGTGTTACTTACATAGTTTGTAGGTGTACCACTTCACAATTCCACAGACTAATAAGATGCAGTACTTCTTTTAGTTATATAAGGAGGAAAATATTGGACACTGCCCAACGTCGGCTGGGACTGACCCCAGCATGCCTATGACCCTCGTGAGGATAAGCGGCTCGGATAATTGATGGATGGATGGAATAGATCTTTCGACATGAAGGATTGTAGCTCGAGAAGCAGAGTCATAAACCTGCTGTTGAAATAGCTCGCGTCTCACAGTATCAAGTGAAGACTGAACATAACTATTATAGATGCCTAGAATTAGTATAAAAGCAATCTTTATTATTTGATGAGATAGATTCTGATGTTAGATGTTGAAATTGTTATGTTTTCATTTTTACGGCAATTCCTCTGTCTTCTGCAGACCCCACACCTCTGCTCATCAGCCAAGGTTCAGCTTGTCTCCTTGTGCCGGGAGTTTCGCATTCATGTCAACCACTGGCCTTGTCTATATGCAAAAGTCCAGTCTGACCACTACCTCAGGCACGCTCTGGCCCAGCAGAAGAAGTTGCTGGACGAAATTAGACGGACTCTTGACTTGCTGAGCCTGCAAGTGCTGGTTTTAATGGGACGTTATGTGCAAGCTGTTCTGGATGCTATGGGGCAGTCTGATTTGGACCACGTACCAAGGGAAGTCATGACAGACATTTTAGCTTGTATAGACCTCTATAACACGGCCCTGGAGGAGCAGAGAGCACAACACAACACCACCCATCTGGGGACTCAAGTATTCCAGCAGATTTGTTGTACCCCACTGACAAACAGTCAGAGGCATCAACCTGCTGCTGTCTCAGTTAAAGACCTGCTGAGTATTTTGGCAGCGCATCATGCAAACACGGCAGCTAATCAGCTCCAATTGTGTACTGCTCAGCAATGCGTGTGTCAATCCCCCACCAAGCAGGACATTTCTGCCAGGTTGCTGTCCAGCTTCCCCCCAACGTTAACTTGGCAGCAGCTGCAGGATAAGTTCTCAAAGTCGCACTCCTCTATTCATACTTGCCACCTTTACACTCCCAAACTTCACTTGGAAAGTACTAACAATGAACATCATTCAGATTTAGAAGAGGTGACGTCCTCCCCAATAAAAGATTCAAATAGGAATAACTTACCTTTTCAGTGCCAAAAACGTGCCTCCAACACCGATCTGGTCCGGGCAGATCTAGAAGATGACAGCCCTGCAAGAAACTTTCAACATTTGCAGAAGTCAAGTCAACCCTCCACCTTCCAACATTTGACAACCAACCCCCTGCCAGACTTTTGCCAACAGGATCAGTCCAAAGTTGAGCTTCTATTTCATGTGCTTGTTTCCTCTTATGACATGCTAGCTCCACTGCGATCACATCCTTTGACACCCACTGTACAACTTTTTCCTCACAACGTAAAAATTGACATGCTACCACCAAATGGGAACGCTGATCCAAACCAAAGCAGCAGCGACTGTGCTATGGAGGGAACTCACCTGGGTGTTGTTGACACAACAGGCACGCTTGCAGCCAATCCCAGGTAATTGTTCCATCAGCCGTCTTCAGAGTATTTACTTGTTTTGAGATGAGAGAATCAGAATGACTTGCTTCGGGGCTTTTGATTTTGTGTGAGCACAAAACGGTGAAAAAGTTGTGCTTAGTGAAACACACCTCTTAAGAACACTGGCCAACAGCAAATTTTAATCGGAAATAGCTCTATGTGTCCCTACATTTACTGTATTAATGACGCTGATTTCAACAATGCCATAACTTTTTATGAGATTTTTGAGATACAGTATTAACATTTTTTGTTGTCATCTTTGTCCTCTCAAAGCTTACGAAATGCCAATTTTAACATGTTCTAATTTATAGCTGCCATTTGAGACAAAAATGCACCTGTTATTGAGCCTCACCCTTAATTCATAAATGCAACTAAATATATTACTATATTACATGTGATATTGTTGTTGTTGTTTTTGATACTATTGTTAGGATGAAAATCTGATGTGCAAGGGAAAACTGCAGTCATTGGCGGTTAATTTTAATTTTGCATCGTACGTCTAGTGCATGAAGACTCCATGTGTATATATTTCATTCATATGATTTCTCCGGATACTCCAGTTTCCTCCCACATAACCAAAACATGCGTGGCAGGTTCATGGAACACTCTAAATTGTCCCGAGGTGTGAGTGTGAGCGCGGATGCGAAGACAGCTGGGAGAGGCTCCACCACGCCCCGCGACCCTTGTGAGGATAAGAAGATCAGAAAATGGATGGATCGATGGACTTTCCTAAATTCTTGCTCAGTGTGGCACCTGTTGGCAGCTGCGTGGTATAACATTGATAAGTGAAAGCTTTGCCCATCAAATCAAGCTTCCGCTGATGTTCTTATTACGGTACTTGCAGTTTGCTGCACATGCCAAATGGTGACACACGATAATAGAAAAAAGACACAATTCACATCTGTCGTTCTCGAGATTTATATTGACATATCACCCAGCTCTAGATTAAACTGACCATTCGATTTTTTCCAAAAAGTGATTATGATTCGTTTTTTTCCAAAAAGTGATTATGATTCAGTTACTGGTTTGGTCTTTAGCATGTCAGAAAATAGGCAATGGTTTTGATCATTGCTTTCAATGTAAAAATAGATGTTTGCAAATGCCCTTTTTTTTTTGGATTAAACACAAAGACGACAGTCTGCTATCATGAAAGATGACAGATATGAGAAAACATTTACTTTGGAGAAGTTGAAATCTGAGGATTTGGACAATTGCAAGTAAACCAAAGGCTCTGAATGGGTAAATTCCCAAGTTCTGTGCTTGGCCAGCATCAATTGCTACAGTGCACTGAATTGCCTCGGGTGCGAGGACATGCCGAGTTGTCGTTATGTGACATGGTATGGCTCCTTCTTTTGGCTGGTTCCAAGTCAGCCCCGTCCATCACTCAGAAGCTCCGAAATTGCATTGGTCAATAGGCAGCATGTTGCAGTGATCTTGTTTCTGGCATTTCAAAAAATATTTATTGTTGTGGAAACAACCCACCCTGTACATCGCTCCCTAAGATGAGGAATTCCCTGGCAGTAGGTGCAACTCCAGAACTTTTCTGAAGTGTAAGTGAACATCATGTCTGCCAATTGGGAAATGTTTGCTTTCATGCTTGAAATGACTCTTTTCAATCATGACCACAGTGAGAATAAATGTAGATGACATAACATATTTTCCAATGTTTCTCCCACACCACATACAGTACTCTTGACATCTTGTGTGACAGCACTCTTTTGTTTTGGGGTTTTTTTTTAGCTCGGATTCTAGACATCGGGGTGTGGAGGAGGCTGGAGAAGATGTCAAAAAAACTGAGGATGAATGTGCTCGTCGACCTCGTTCCGTTCAGTGGTTGGACCTCGGGCAGTCAATGCTGTTTGATGATCTGTTTGGACAGTACCGTGCACTGCTGTGGGCTCACTGCAGCAAAGCACTGTGGCTGCAGATGCATGTGCCACATGGAGCAAGGAGTACGGGGAGCATCAATCTCCATGACAACCACAGGATCTTGCAAGTCCTTCAGCAAATGAGCCATGCCTCAAACACAGGTGAGAAGACAACTTCTGTGCAGCACATAGCATAGTCCACTGCAAGAAACATCCTAGAAAGTTTCACCTTATGTGATTGTTGACAGACCAGTTCACACTGACACGCTGTTGTGTGTCATTTTCAGTTATGCATACCGCTTGATTTTATCACACTTGATAGCAAGTGCAAGGGTCAAATGGATGCAAACTCAATCAAAGAAGACACTATTTGTTTTACCGGAGATGGCTTTTAGAGAGGGACCGATAAATTCTTAATTGATTTATTAACTGTTTCTATTGAGGTGTCAAGTGCTTCTTGTTGCTTTCAAGCTTAGCTTGTAGCAGACGTGTGCACATTTTCAGCATGACGTCTTTGATCCACTGGTGAAAGGGACACTTTGATTTGATTTGACTTTTTATTTGGTCTCCCATAGGAGAAACTTGTCTCGGAGGACAGGCCCCCCCATGCCGCTACATACATTGAACAATACATACAATATACAATACACAACAGACATTGGACAATAATACAATGCAGGACAATAAACAGGTATACTCTACATACATTGGACAATACGTTACAGGCATCTGCACACCCCACACTGCCCTCATGTCCTCCTGCTTGTCTGTCTGCTTTCCTCTAGTTGTTTGTTAATTACTAGGTTGATAGCCTGCGGTATGAATGAGTTTTTGTATCGGTTTAGTTTGCATAGAAGGGTCCTGTACCTCCTTCCTGAGTGTAGGAGCTCGAATTGGGAGTGCAGCACGTGAGAAGGATTGTCTAGAATGTTGTTGGCCTTTTGAATAACGGACTGCACATATATATCCTGGGGAGCAGGGGGCTCCTTTTTCATCTATAACTGCTTCAGACAACAAAGTGTATGCAGGAAAGTGGTCGAGATTGCACGATTGTCTCTGTCTAATGTGTTGTCTCGTGTTATTTTGTCATTTTATGTTAACTTTTCTTTTGATGGCGGCGCGGGCACCCGCAGCGGCTCCTCTTGTTGTATGTTGTCTTGAGAGGGAAGAAATTTCATCTGTGCTGTATGCAACATACAGCACAAATGACAATAAATACACATTTGACAATAAAGTTGTACTTGATACTTGATACTCCCATCACATATATTTTGTTAAATATTTATGCCTCACAACCCAAGACGAATTTTACATTCAGAAGCCGATTTCATTGTTGTGTCTAAATGCCATTTCTGTTTTTGTGCAGAGATACTTCCAAAGGAGTGCAAAGCCATGCTGGAGGAGTTCAATCTAAATATGTTAGTCAGTGCAGCACATGCTCTTTGGGACAATGGTTAGTGTCTCAAAAACAAACACATACAAAACCCCCGATTTTATGAGCAATCCAAACTGAAGTAATGTACCATATACTGTTGAGCATTTACATGTTTTATGCCATGTCATTAAATTAGAGCAAAGGTTGTCACTAAGTACTGTGAACCATTTATTGTCTTTTCTCAGTGGTGTGCAGAGGTTTGGGTGCAACTTTGAAAGACAAGTGTTTGGCAGCTGCAAACCAACACAGGGGGTTTTTTGCGCCTTCCTCCAATCCAGATGACACTGTGATGATGTCGTTGACTGCAGAGTACTTCCTCCAGCTCACTCAGCCTCTACTGTCCTCGCTCTCTTACTGCAACGCATCAGGTAAACTTGCTGTGGTTCATGCCAGTCTGTCAGCCTGTCACTGTTCTGAAAATGTACCTTTTATTGGCTGCTTTCCTGTATTTCATTGAAATTAGTTAGTACAATTTATTTGATCTTTGCCTGGGAACACTTGAAATGTTTGAACCAAAGAAGCAACTTCAACGGAACAAACAGATGTACTAGATCCGTTTTTGAATAATACCAACAAACAAAAGGGATTATCATGTTGAATACAATTTAGGTTAAAAAAAAAGCATCACAATTATGTAATCGCCATAAGTGATACATTTGCACTTCTGACCACCAAGACATTTGATGTTATTTGTCTCACCCCGATTTATTCAAGTCAATCCCATCACAGTTTTTTTGTCCCTCTTTCTATTTCAGGTTCTTTGAGGTTCTCGCCAACACGGCTCGCTTTCCACCGATGGACTGTTAGCTTGACGTTAGCCACGGTGCAAATGTCCACAGTGTGGGTCATGTCAAAGGCATACCAGTTCCTCTCCTCGTGGAGCCTCAACAAATTCTTACTCATCACGCAAGGAGACCTGGAAGTAAGCTATGAAACAGAAAACGATCAATATGCAATACATGAATGAAAAGCCCTGTCTGTCAAAAGAGTTAATTTGGGCCGTGGTCACTGATGTTTGATGGGAAGGTCAGGCTGTGACTACATTTTTCATCATCCAAAAAAAAGTGTTTGATGTGTTGGAACAAAAATTACACATTGTCATTTTCCAAAAGGCCTTGTTGTAATGACAGCTATAAGACGAGGTGTCAAACTCATTTTCATCACAAGCCCTATTATAATTATGGCTTTCCTCATGGGGGGCAGAAAATGTCACACATATATAATCATCACACCTCTTATACACATGATTGCCCCTGCAGTTTATTGTCATTACAGTATACTGTATATATTTTTAACAACTTGAGTTTTCTAATCAGAAGTGATAGAAGAAAGACTTGTTTTTCTTGTGTTTCAAAAAAAAATGCTGGTAATATCTGCAAAAGGTAAGAAATTAAATGTCACGGGGCTTTATTCAATAACAATGCATCTGCACCAATGGGTTCTTCAATCATACGTATGCACAGTCACACAGATCTGTGATTCATCATAATGACCACATGTGAGTATGTGTGCACTCTGCCAACAAATGTTGAACCTTCTCAAAGCACGCATACCCGCAAAAAAATTATGGATCAGCTTTTGGGGAAAAAAACAACACATCTTTCACCTAAGCTGCACAACGTATTGCAACTAGTTTCTATAAAATAATAACATAATAACAATTTGAATGAAAATAACTTCAAACAGCAATTTGTGAATGACTTGACCAGATTCCTAAATAACCGGGAAGGATACTTCGCATCACTTTTGCCTCGATGCCGTTCAAGTGTGTGGACGTGCTGCTTGTGTGTGTGTGTCCGCGGTTCTCACTCAACGAGCGGAAAAGCCATCCAACCGCTTGCATTTCCTGGTCACACATGGTCGCTGGGGTTGCTTAATTGTGACATAACTCTGACTAGCATGGCTTACTTGGATACTGTTGTTATTTCTACGCTAATATCATTTTACTGACCACAAAATAGCAAATGCTTTTTTGCTGTGCCACATTCATTTCTTACTATTTAATTTAACAATTTCTGCCATGTTTATTCAACCCCGGGACTTTTGTTGCGCAGGTTTTGTGTGCAGCACTCCCTAGCTTCGATGTTCAGCAAGCTTTGCGATATATATGATCCTTTTGAAAATGGGATGAAGATGAAGAAAGTTTGAAGATTTTGGGATGCTCTCTTGTGACCTTTGCGTATTGGCTGAGATGCCATTAAATGGATGCCCGGAAGAGGGAAATAGGGTGAAGTTTATGCAAATTGGAGCTCAGCGTTATTTGCAATGAATTCTGTTTCATTAACACCGACAATGGTGCGAAGAAAACGGTCCCGTAGGCACACGTCATGAATCCTACTGTGATTTTGCATATACTCTCAACTTGCATGAATTAGTAAATGAGGCTCAATAATATGTCAGTGGTTCCCGAGAAGAAGAAGTCAATTCTGTATTCTCTCCAGGTGCTGAAAGAGTCGTTGGACAATTTGGTGCAACAGACGAAATCGTTGATGATAAACTCCGACAGTAATTGTCTTTCCACTCTTCATACGCATAATCAACGTGTACTGAAGCAGCAACTCCAAATGGTTGAAGTGGCTTTCTCCCAGCTGCAGGTGACACGCTTTATCCTCTGTAGGTTTTTTTCCCCCTCAGAACGTGGACTGAAACGCATCCTGAACAAACACAAAACATATAATAATAATAATACATTTTATTTATAAGCGCGTTTTTGTAGCATCAATAGCTGTAAAAGGACAGACGTTATGGGGCTTGGCAAAAGATTAACATCGAAAGGGAAATATTTTTTGCAAGACACTAGGTGCATCGACAATAGCAGAGATACTTTAGATGTGTTCAATTGCTTCCTTTTAAAATCAGTCATCCTCAGTGTGGCGAGAAGTACCGGTAATCCACGGACTGTAGGTGCTGATATCTGTTTTTTTTTTTTGTTTTGTTTTGTTTTGTTTGTTTTTTTTATGTCAGGCTTTTTCTTCTCTGGTACTAAAAACCTTTTCTAATGACTGCAAAAGGATGTCTGCCGATCTCTTTGAGCGGTACATGCCCTCTGGTGGACACTGGAGACTCAACCCAAGGCCAGGTACAGTACTGTACTTTAATCAGAGATGCAAAACCTGGGTCCAGAAAGTAAAATTCACGCCAGAGTTTGGTTTTATCCACAGGTGCTTCAACTCAACTGGCAGGTAGATCTCCCGGGGATCAGAAGCCCTTCTGGCTAAAGCCAAACTGTGGCAGGGTTTTTACTTTCTCTACCGGGATTTCACACACTGACTTTAATATGACTGCAAATCCATGCAAAAAGCCTCTTGGCAGAGAAACATGTACGTACTGTAATGTGTTTTCAAGGATTTGACAGGTTATACACATTGTATCCTTTCATCCAATTTAGCCCATACAATGTAGAAAATGAAAAGTAAAATGGCAATGAATTTACAGGATACACTGGCACTTAGGTGTGCTGAAAGTAAAACTGCATCATTTGTTTTGATTACATTTTATGATCTCCTTGACAAGTATTTTGTGGCATCACGTCTCAGACTTAGTTCTTTGGTTTTGCTTTTTTTTTTTTGACATTCCCCCCGAAATAGTTGACATATTCCTCAACAGCATCCATGTATATTAAAGGCCAAGTGTGAATATGAGAAAATCTCAAATGAAATATTTTTATGTCACAAGTAAAGTAATTCAACAAAATATATCAAATAAAACATGAAAAGATCATTTCTATTTTGCAAAATCTGTTTTTCCAAAGTAGCGGCCCGGTGGGCCAGTGCTTAGCGTGTCGACTTCACAGTGCGGAGTTCATGGGTTCGATCCCGGCTCCGGTGTGGAGTTTGCATGTTCTCCCCGGGCCTGCGTGGTTTTTCTCCGGGTACTCCGGTTTCCTCCCACATTCCAATGCATGGCAGACTGATTGAACACTCTAAATTGTCCCTAGGTGTCAGTGTGAGCGCGTATGTTTATTCGTGTATGTGTGCCCTGCGATTGCCTGGCAACCGGTTCAGGGTGCACCCCGCCTACTGCCCGAAGACGGCTGGGATAGCCTCCAGCACCCCGCGTGACCCTTGTAAGGATAAAGCGGGTCGGAAAATGAATGAATGAATCAAAGTGAGATCCTGGCGAGCGAGAAACCCAGAAGTGTGACGTCATTTCAAGGACAACAGTAGCAGGGCTCATGATGGAAAGTGCACAAAGCCAGTCAGAAATTGATTCGTTCCATTTACGTGCACTTTTCTTTTCTTTTGGCCACACACTACCGAGGCATTTCACCGAGTAACTCAGAAGTTAACGGGACAACCAATAATGCAGTACAATGGCTTACTGGCCACTCGGCATTCTTTGAATGACGTCACTCGTCGGAGATTTACGTACAAAAGCATTTTCGTTATTAAGCGCCTTGCTGTGTGTCTAACTATGAACCTGGGTGGGTTGTGTTTAAAAAAACAAACAAACAACTAACGAAAATATGCTTGAAATAGTTTTAACCCTAAGTATTACTCAAAAGATGGTTGGCCACGTTTACATCACACATGACCTTAAAATGAAAACCTTTACTGTTATACAGCGTATTTTCCTCCATTTAAAGTTTTCATTTATTGGAAGGGATGCACCAAGTGCAATTGTGTTCCCATTTGCTTGAGCTTTCCCGGCTCCTACGGGGTTGATACTCTTTACAATAAAATGTGAAAGAGGATGGGTGTTGTGCGATTGTGTCATGATTCTGAGCAGATGAGGTCTTGGTATCGTTCTCAAGACCACTTCAGGAGCTGTAGTTTCCAGTCATTCCATATGACGTGATCCAGACTGGCGAGCGTATTTCATTTCCTACAAGTAATCCACACAACACGAACAACTGCTGGTGATTCCCTGAAGAGCGAACTTTAATTGGGAGAAGGCACCGGTTGCAGCATGACAACATCCACAGTTGCTCCAAATAAAGACTGACTACCTATTCAAATGACCGCTCTGATATTGCGCCTGATCAGTATCATGGCATTGTCTTCAGCGATGATGGGTGGCATGTGAATTTAAGTGACACTTTCTTTTGGTCAACAGGCTTTCCTACCAGCCCCAGTGAGTATGCATCACGGGCTGCTCAGAATGTGATTGGTCAGGTTTTGGATGGTGTGGCATTACTATCTGATAAAGTCCGCATCCAGGCTCTTAGTTTAACCATGACAGCTTTCATGGAGGCATGGATGGAACATATCCTGAAGCAACGAATCAAATTCAGGTATATTCCTCCGAAAATCAAGTTACTAACTAATATAATGCCGTGTTTAAATGGCTTTCATCTGTTGTGTCTCCTGCCTCCTCGTCAGTGTGCAAGGAGCACTCCAACTAAAGCAGGACTTTGATTCCATCAGAGAATTGATCTGCTCTGACCAATATGGCCTGCCAGAGGAACTCCTCCAGCAACTACTCAGCCTTAGGTAACACCTTGCCCTGGTGCGGCTTACCTTTCTTTCAACATCTCGTGTGCCATGCTTTAATTTAAGTTTGCCCGATATTCTCGGTCTTAATTGAAATGCTTAGGTTTGCCTGAGCTAGTAATGTCTAAGGCCTATTGTTCATCTGTACAAACCATTTTCTAACCGTAAGAAGCATCACAAATATCACAAATATAGTGAGAAGAGATACTGCTTTCGTCTCTGAAAAAGTTTTGATAAGCATGGTGGTTATTTTCCTTGTCTTTCTCCAGAGTATTTCAACAGGTGGACTCTGCAGTCTTATGCCTGCTTCAGCAGCCACAGGTCAGACCGTATCTGCAGAGCAGAGCCTGGGAGTCTTTCATACGCTGCTGTGAGTCGTGTACTGTCAAGTCTATTGATGAGGAAATTACATCAAACGTGCAAGTGTACACTCGTACACGTACTTGGCGGGGCATCTCACAACCCAGAGGTTGCAGGTTCAATCCTCAGTGTCCAAAGTATTCTTGAGCAAGTGAAGTGACAGGTGCCCCTTATTATGGTGTGTCAGCAGGTGAAGATGCAGATTGATCGACAGTGCTTTGAACACAGGTAGCTGAATAAGCGCTATACAAGTGAAAGCGCTGATTCAGAATCACACCTTTTTGTCATAGTTATCTTTGGCCACCTCTTGACATTTCAGAACAAATCGCACAGATTAATTTTGGGTTGGATGGAGGTTTTTGGCAAAGGCACAATGGTGTAGGGACATACCTTGTTATTGTGTCACGTAAAAGGCAATCATCATGGTTAGGGTTAAGGCTCTTCTATGGTGTCCGCATCGCGCAACCGCAGACCGCGCTGAATCAACGCGGACACTTTGATACTCCACCCAAGGTTCACATCAGCATCTGGATTGGTCCTTGTGATTGCGAAAAAGGAACAGAGCTCTTGTGTTTGTTGTAATGTTTGGGATCGATAGTTCACGCCAGGCGTGCTGATCCATCTGGTTGTCTTCATCTTCTTTAAATGTGAATTAGAACGATTGGGATACGAGCTAATCTCACACAAGTGTGAGGCAACGTTGCTGTCCGTTGTTCTGCACTATGATGATTGCCACACTTGCATGCATTCAGTCCGTGCGAGCACCCAATAACTTGTCCCACCGAATCAGCGGCGCAGGCCAACGTGCACCGGTGTGGGTACTATTTAAGTCAGATGGACCAACACGCACCCTCCAGACACGTTGATGCGGAGAGCATGAATAGGCTCTTCGGACATGGTGTTTGTAATTTTCAGAGTACCGTATTTTACGCACTGTAGGGCGCACCAAAAGTTTTCCATTTTCTTAAAAGCTCACCGAGCGCCTTAAAATCCGGTGCCCCTTTTGTATGGTCATTACGGTAATATGTCGACCCCAAGATGGCTCCTTGCTGGAGACATGCTTACAATGTTATAACTTGCTGTTGGTTCAGTGAACTGTGTCGCTGCTTTATTAAATAAGTTTGTTGCAGCTCCGGAAAAAGGAGAGCTGTGGTGTTGTTTTTTTTAAAACGCACACTTTATTAATGGTTTTCACAGTTTCAACAAATACAGGTACGTCTTCGTCTGTCTCCATGCCTTCTCTTCTTCCGTTCGACTCGAGAGACGTTCATGACTGCCTCGGAAAAAACGTAAATTAACTATTCCTTCAAAGAAACTACGAAAATTTAAAATAATGAATCAAAACAGAAAATCAAGTGAGGAAATCACAAAATAAATTCTATAGCCCCACTACAGAATTTATTTTGTGATTTCCTCGTTTGTGAATACAGTACACAACAAAGGAATAAATAAACACTTCTGAGACAGTCCAGTCTCCTCCAATTTAGCTCAACTGTATTTATAGAGCACTTTCAAACTTTGCTGCATACAAAGTGCTGTACATGGAGCAACTAACATATATATATATATACAATAATAAAGAAACAATCAGTAACATGATGGTAGTAGGCACCAAACAGTCAAACTAAGATGAAATTTACTGACATCTGATCGTTCTGTTGCATCTACGGGGCTATAGAATTTATTTTGTAATTTTCTGTTTTAATGCATTACTGTATTTTTAATTTTCGTAGTTTCATTGAAGTAATCGTTAATTTACGTTTTTTGGAGGCGGCCATGAATGCCTCTCGAGTCAAACGGAAGAAGAGAAGGCACGGAGACGGACAAAAACGTACCTGTAGCTCTATCTCGTGGATGCATTGTAGATTGTGCCTCATAGTCCAGTGCGTGCAGTATATGAAAAAAATTAAAATACAGGCCATTATTTGAAGGTGCGCCTCATAATCCAGTGCGCCTTTTAGTCCGGAAAATACGGTATTTCACAATATAAATCCTGTACAATGACCTGATATTTAAAATAGTTTCAATCATATCTGTCCCGACTGACATGAATGGAATGAACTTGTTTGTGTCGATTTCCAGGTCCCACTAAGAGCACTCGAAACAGCTTGAGTGCAGAGGTGGGGACCAGCATAACCAACCTGAGGGGTATGGAAGGAGACGACGTGACTCAGTCTAATCCTTCCGTTCGAAGCACTGACATTCCTTCAGTCGACCCCTTTATCCCGGGAGAGCCCTACCTTGCGCCAAGGTACTCCGTGAACTATTTTAACTTTTCGACTCTTTTATATGTTCGTAAAATACGTGGATAAGTCAAAAAATATTCGCACCTTATGCAACACCGTGCGCTTGTGTTTAAGTTCGGTGCAATTATCCCTGCAGACAGGAACTTGTGTGTCATGTGATTGCGATTGGTATATTTGTTTAATCGATTTGTTACACGTGTTTGTTTCAGTCGATAAAAATAGCCGCTCCACGAGCAAAATGCACCAGTGAAGAACAGCGCACAGCGATCACATTTTTTTGGTCAAAAGGTGTGTCTAGGGCTGAAATTCACCGGATGTTCTTAACCCAATATGGAAACAGCGCACTGTCAAAAAGAAGTGTGTACGTGTGTATTGAAAAGTGAAAAAGTGGCCGGACAAGCGTGGACAAGGCAGAAGGAGCATCACCCTCAACCACTAATGAAAACAATGAGCAAGCTTTTAAACGTTTAAATGGCCACTTATAAACTTTTCAGTCCACACTTCTTTTCAATAATGCGATGTTTCATTTAGAACCTCTGGGAATTTCGACCCCAGACACACCTTCTGACCATAAAAATTGAATTCTAACACAATAAAGCTATTTTTCAACGTGGAGGTAGCAGTTACATGTACTGTATGTACTGTGTATATGTGGTACAATGTTCACATTAGCATATACAGACACATTTTATGAAATAAGCAGATAAAAGAGTCACAGCGAACCGTGGCATATTCGCGATTTGGCATGAGCGAATATATTCATTTTTGGGGGTGGAAGTTATGCAATAGATTTTGCTGCAAAACACATCTGCTTACTGATTTTCTACTCAGATCAAATCGAAGTCTAATATGAAAATATTGCTTTAACGCCATATGGCGGTATTTGGTGCCAAGCAACTATGTTGAAGTGAAGTGGAAAGCTTTTTTGAAAAATAAGCCTACAGCCTAGTCTAATAGGGAATAGTGTTTTGCCACAATCTTGTGGTCTCAGAAATAAATGTCAAACATTTTGGGGTGGGTGTCAATAACTTGTTGATTTTTGCTGTTCTCGGCATGGTTTGGTACCTATCCCCGTCAAATAGTCACGATCAATTTCCTTTCACTTTCTATTTACTTTTATTCCTTTTAAGAAAGAATATGGAAACAGCACACAGTCACATACAATAAGGTTCATAATTTGCATAACAATGGATCAAGCTGGGCGGTACGGTGGTCGACTGGTGAGCATGTCCTTTCTCACAGTGCAGCGTTGCCGGGTTCGATTGCAGGGCTTCTTGTGTGGCGTTTGCGTGTTCTCCCGTGCCTCCATAGGTTTTCTCTGACTACTTGGGTTTCCTCACATATTCCAGAAAAAAAACATGCATGGCAGGTTCATGGAACACTCTAAATCAGGGGTGTCCAAACTCGGTCCTCTAGAGCCACTGTCCTGCCTGTTTTCCAGCTCTCCCTGGAGCAACGCAACTGATTCAAATATCAGGAGCGTTCCAATGTTGCTTCAGTGATGGCTGATGAGCTGATCATATGAATCAGGTGTGTTGCAGCCGGTAGAGAAGGAAAACAGGCAAGACAGTTGCCCTCCAGGCCCAGAGCTGGACATGCCTGCTCTAAATTATCCCTTGGTGTGATTATGAGGGCGAATGGTTGTTTGTCTATCTGTGTGCCCTGCGATTGGCCTTGTAACCGGTTCAGGGTGTCCCCCGCCTACTGCTCAAAACTCAACTGGGATAGGCTATAGCACGCCCGCGACCCTCCTGAGGATAGGCAGATCAGAAAATGGATGGATGGATGGATGGATGGATCAAGCTGCCAGTGTTTTGAGCATCTAAAATAAATCTTGTGCCTTCTCGTTTGTGCTTCCAGTATAGCTCTGGGTGCTTCTCAACAAGACTGGTTGGACTTGAGGATCCATACCAGTTCTCACCGCTGGCGGTTGCCCGGACTGCAGTGTCTTTCCAAATCTGAACCCTGATCAGCAAACACTGAACTCAATCTCTTTTTTTCACAGAGATCCACCCGATTTAATGGAACACTATTTTACATGTAATAAAAATGTTTTGAAAGTTATTTTGAAATAATGTGATAAATCATACAGTCATCAAAAAATATGTTGGGTAAGGGTTTGGCTGAACCATAAACAAACATTTCACACTAGTTGCTGTGTTGTGAAATCCATGGCAAAGGTGGGAACCTTAGCAATAGGTCACCTGCACTTTTCATCACCTCTGCATTGTATTTTTTTCACTCAGCAACTTGAGTTCATCGTATAGCGTTTCCGAGGACAGCGGGGTCCGTTTCATAAAGACAGTTCATTAAACTCTGTCTAATGCTGAACTCTAAGTTGATATACTCTGCAGTAGGAAACCTTGAGTTTCTGGTTCCAGAACAGCGGATTTGAATCAGTTTAATCAACTTAGAGTATCTTCACCAGGAGGTAGGTGCGTGCACTACAACTATGGAGTAAAGACAGCATTCAAGGATCTCCGATTCGACGAGTCAGCACGGCAATGGGAGGGCTGCATTTCATCCCACTCGAGCTGAAAATATTAATGCACTCATACAGTGTGTTTGAACACATTACCAGAAAGAAGTGGAACAGCGTTGCAACTGACCAAGAGAGAGTGACGCCGTGGGAAAACATTGCTGCCCGGATCAATGCATAACTTTCAACAGAACAGACAAACCTGGTCCTGACCAGGTTAGATTCAGAGAGTCTGTTACTGCGGTAACTGACTGAGAGCTGAAGTTACCTCATTTCTGAAGCAGGCTAGAGTTACCCCTCTTTCTCTGGTTTCAGTTATCTGCCTTATTCAAAGGCAAAACTCATAGTTCCCCTCATCTTTGGGTAAAACGACTCTTGAGTTATCTCTAAACCTGCTTTGTCAAACAGACCACTGGTGTGTCGAAGGTAAATGCGTCATCACCGTTCGTGATGCGCACCCTAGCAGGGTGCAGCATGTAGAACGTGATGTTCTTCTGGTACAGGGCTTGCTTAACATCATTGCAAAACTGATCTCTTTTTTTGGGGGGGCGAGCATCACGCTGACATCCTGATAGAACTGTAAAGTGGCGTCCTGGTACGAGGACAAAAATCTGTACCCATTGCTTTCATCAGAATCTCTGAGACGAACTTGAGATGTCCTTTCTGTCTTCGCTACCTTTAGGAATGTTCACTATGCGGAGGTTGTTCTCTTCTTGACCAGTTCTCCAGGTCGTCGAAAAAAGCTGCTAGTTCTGTTTTTGGAGTGTGTCAACCTTGGACTTGGCTGAAGTTAGCCGCTCACATTTTTCACCAGCGACAGACCGCACGGAATTAAGAAGGCTCTGAAATAAGTTAACCGTCATGAGTATAGCAAAGCTTGCAATCATTTGGTGTCTTCTTGGATCAGTAAGGCAACTCTTCTTTTATTTAGGTCCGATACCATACCATACCATTTTCTACCGCTTATCCGGGATCGGTCACAGAGGCAGGGAATCCCACAGTTTCCCTCTCCCCAGACACATTTTCCAACTCTTACGGAGGGATTGCAAGGCATTCCCAGGCCAGCCGGGAGAGATAGTCTCTCCAGTGTGTCCGGGGTCGTCATCGGGGCCTCCTGCCAGTGGGACTTGCATGCAACACTTCACCAGGGAGGCATCCTAATCAAATGCCCGAGCCACCTCATCTGGCTCTTCTGAATGTTGAGAAATAGCAGTTCGAATCTGAGTCCAAATTATTTGTAGATTTTAAAGAGTGTGATGCTATAGGTTATGCGTTAGATTTGGACCATTTCAACCGCCATCTGCTGGAACATGACAGTTTCGATTAATTAATTTTGCTTGATGTGTGCAGTGGAGGGGCGTGTGCAACATGATGACACAGGTAGGACATTTTTGTGGTCATTTGCTCAGCTCAACACTGCTAGCAAAACACAAATGAATGAGCTGAATAAATGGACTGTTTTGCTCACATGATGAGTGAAGTGATCTTGGGCAGTGTAACACTCAAATCAATTATCGGATAATTTTGAAATGTGGAAACGTTTCTCGATTCAAAAAGTGACAGTGATGAGAAAATGTATTTCTGTCGAGCTGATCGCATATTGTGTCTCTCATTAGTTTAGCTATTTGGTAGCTTGCTTAGCATACAGTCGGCTTCAAGATACAGTAAAACAAAATAAATACCTGAATGTTCAAGCAATTTATAATTTTAGGCAAAATTTCTCATCGATGTGGATCTTCTTATGTCTGAAAATTCTGACAAATAAATGGAGGTGCTTTCCAAATGTGTTTTTTTTTTTTTTTTTTTTTACATCAATGTTCAAGCCAGTCCAGTGGTTAGCTCGACCTCACAGTACAGAGGTCGTGGGTTCGATCCCGGCTCCGGCCTTCCTATGTGGAGTTTGCATGTTCTAACCATGCCTGCGTGGGTTTTCTCCGGGTACTCTGGTTTCCTCCCACATTCCAAAAACATGCATGGCAGGCTGATTGAACACTCTAAATTTTGCAATTAAATATCATGTTTTATTCACGTTCATTTCTTTTGTCGTCCAAAGGTGACAAGAAAGTTTTCTATTGCAAAGATTGTGAAATAATGTAACTTTTGTTTTATTTTATTTATTTTATCTTTTTCCCAAGGGAACACTTTTTTGCGGCCCGGTGGTCCAGTGGATGAACACTAAAATTTAGAGTGTTCAATCAGCCTGCCATACATGTTTTTGGAATGTAGGAGGGAACTGGAGTACCGGGAGAAAACCCACGCAGGCCCGGAGAGAACATGCAAACTCCACACAGGGAGGCCGGAGCTGGAATTGAACCCCGTACCTCTGCACTGTGAGGTCAACGTGCTAACCACTGGCTCACCGGGCCGCAAAAAAAGCGTTCCCTTGGGGAAAAAAAATTATAATAAAATAAAAGTGACGTTAGTTCGCAATCCTTGCGAGGGAAAACTTTCTTGTCACCTTTGGATGACAAAAGAAATGAACGTGAATAAGACATGATATTTAGTTGCGAACCCATTAATTGAAACAACTGCTGCATATGTCATCTCCCATGTTACGAAAATTTCACAGTTATCTCAAATACAGTAGAGTGCTGGAACATAATTCGCTTGAGCTAATATTTTGCACCAATAGATGCTTGTGGAGGCTCTCAGTCGTACAGGAAAGTTCCATCGTAGAAAGGGTTCCGTCAGTCGTCATCTGTACCTGTGGGTAAAAAACAAAAAACAAAAAGATAAACTAATTGACCAGCAACTTTATTTCAAACTTTATCCAGGCAAGGCCACCCCGCTAATCTACGGTCTACCAAAAATCCACAAAGAAAACGTCCCGCTACGACCCATAGTCAGCAGTATAGACTCGGTTACTTATAATGTAGCTAAACACTTAACCTCAATATTGTCGCCTCTTGTGGGCCTGAGCAAACACAATGTTGAAAACACAGGTGAATTTGTCAACAAAATTAGAGACCTAAAAGTAGAGAATGACGAAACAATCGTTTCTTTCGACGTCACAGCCCTGTTCACCTCGGTGCCCACAGCCAGGGCTGTAGAGGCTGTTAGAAGAAAACTTTTAGATGACAAAACGCTAGCTGAAAGAACTAAACTTTTGCCGGAACACATTTGTGAACTGTTAGAAATATGCCTCAACACAACTTACTTCAAATTCAGGGACACGTTTTACCACCAGGTTTTTGGATGTGCCATGGGATCCCCTGTGTCTCCCATTGTGGCCAACTTGTACATGGAAGAATTTGAA
>NW_017805631.1:560073-566428 GCF_001891065.2 Hippocampus comes | reverse complement strand
AGCGAGCCAAATCTCCACCAACACCAAGTCAAGAGAGAGTGAGGTCAAACACATTGAGAGGGCACTGTCAGGGTGTAGCTACCCTAAGTGGGCCTTTGGCAAAGTTGGGAAAATTAAAACTAACAGAGAGGAAACCAACCAACAGAGAGAAAAGAAGAGAAGGGGTGTCTGTGTACCTTATATTGCCGGCCTCTCAGAGAAAATACAAAGAATATTTCTACAACATGATATTCCTGTTTATTTTAAACCGATAAACACATTGAGACAAAAACTAGTACACCCCAAAGACCGGGTTCCTAACACCCAAAAATGCAATCTGATTTATTCCATCCGTTGCCAAGAAAGTGAGTGCAAGGAACATTACATCGGAGAAACCAAACAAACACTCAAGAAAAGACTTTATCAACACAAATGGAAAAACAATGACAACAAAAGTGCAGTATATGCACACTTAAAAGAAACAAACCACACAATTGAAGATGAACAAGTAAAAATCCTAGGAACAGAAAAGAGATGGTTTGAAAGGGGAGTAAAGGAAGCGATTTTTGTTAAACAATTTTCACACTCTCTGAACTGTGAAGGAGGTATCAGATTTAACCTGTCTCCTATTTACAATAACTTGTTGACCACCAAGGGACTAACTGAAAGTAGCTATTCAGCCCTAGCCCAAACAATAGGCCTAATCAAGACCCAACGATAGGGAATTTAGAAATCAATGGGCCTCTTCACCATAGGGGCGTGACAAACATCCCCACCCAATCCTCAAATAGGCCACGCTCAGCTTTTTAGCGCAGAGCAATTTCCCGGAGTCTTCACGGGGACTTCAGAGTTGTCTACCGCTGACGAAGCTTCTGTGAGAGAAGCGAAACGTCCTTTTTTGTTTTTTGTTTTTTACCCACAGGTACAGATGACGACTGACGGAACCCTTTCTACGATGCACCAATAGATGGCAGTAATGTCCACCGAATCCCTGCAATAATTTAAACGAAGAAGAGAGTTTCCGGAAATTGTACCAACATGGCGGAGTGTGAAACAAGTGACAGTGAAAGACCAAACTCGCATTCAGATGCCGAAGCTCCCAAATTATCGGACTTATTCGACCGTGGCTGGAAGATGTTTGACGAGGTAGACAATACAAATGATCCTCTTGCTTCAAACAGTGTTCAGGTCCGAGTTAAACGTGCGATCAGTATGCTAGAAGAAACATCCCGAATGGCTGCTCAGTTGGACTTGTTTAGTCCCAATGAAGAGTTGGAGGAGATTGCCACAGTGGACCTCAAATATCTGCTGTGCCCCGCACTCTTAGGCGCCCTGACCATGAAGGTGACAGGTCGAGACAAACGATTGGAGATTGTCCAAACAGCTCGGGCTTACTTCTTGGATTTCTTGAAGAGATGTCAAGACTATAACATATCCCAGTTTCATCTGCCGCAGTCTACGACTGACAGCACAGTTCCCGACGAAGCAGCAGAGAATGCACCCTCCACCTGCATGGTAAGTGTCAAATTGACCATCAAGGTCATTAAAAATATAGACAAATTTAAAAAAGGTGGGCGGCTTTCATTCATTTTGCTCCCTTCATTGTTCTTAGCTATTCATATATTCATAATTTTATCAACTTTATCTTTACCTGTGCACTGTATTTTTCCCAGGCGATGCCAAGTACATCAAACTTGGTTGCCATGGCGGCACAAAGACAAGCCAAAATTGAGCGATACAGTCAGAAGAAGGAGCTGGAGGCCAGACTGTCAGATGTGCGGAGATCTGTGGAGAGTGGACAGGCTGATGATGAAACCAGCAGAGATTTTTACTTGCTCAATGTCCGGAAATGGGTGATTCTGTGCCTGGATGAAGTCCAGAGCATAGACCAGGAGATGGAAATACTGAAGAGTATGGATCAAATGCAGCTTGGTGCCGCACAGCCTGCTAGACCGAGCAGGCCACCCATGAAACCGTTCATCCTCACCAAGGATGCTATGCAGGTTAGTTGGAGTATGGGAAAGGGCTGAACATTTTATCAAATTCCAATTGACATCGCAATGTAGTAGAAGGCAATTTTAGAATCACAAAGGCTGCAATTTGAACACCCCAAAAAGTCAGCTTCATTTCAGGTTGGTGGGGAGGCTTTATTTTTCAAAATGTTTGCATATATGATGTATTTATTGTTGAATTTTTGCAGTGAATGCTAGTTAAAAGACTGCACGTCAAAGTGTTTAGTCAGTTGGCCCATCTAATTGAAGGAGATAAGTCAAAAGTGTCATATTAATTCCTGGGTCATTTGCCTTTAAGTTAGCATAAGCCAAAGCTATAAAACCAAAACCTTTATGCGTAATAAGTAGACTTTACACCGAGCTGATCGAGTGTAACGAAATCAGTTGATATTTTGCATTTTGCGCAAAATCGCCGATCGAATGTCATATTCATGATTTGTGCGATCTATCACTGATCGGAACAGTGCAATGAGACATGACAGCAAACACGACCTCGTTCACTTCGGGGTTGTTCTGTGCTGCCATAGTGTAGATGAGTGCCTGGAAGCTAATCTGTTTTTAAAATGACCACGTGTCTTGTGAGCAGAAAGCCTTTGGGCTCGGAGGCAGTAGTTCTGTCTCCGCGCCCTTGATCGTCCAGCCAAAATAGTGTTGGTGTTACTTTATTTCTTTATTCATCATTCATTTTGGCTGGTAAAGAAAATTAGAGTGGACGCTCTTACAATCATCTTCCTCCTCCCTCCACTGGCCCAACCCCTCGACTCCCGCCCCCGATCGTGAACCACACACACCTTCGGGGCCTTACACAAAGCTGGATTAAAAAGAAAAAACTCTTCCCAGAATCCATGTAACACAACTGCAGATTAGCTACATTACATTCTTGTAAAGCAGGGGTGCCCAAACTTTTTGACCGAAAATCTATTTTCGATCAATCAACCTTCTGCGATCAACCTGTTACCGCACACTCACGCATGCAGACGCACTTGCACACCCATGATGAGCAAAACAACCATAACGGACCCCAAGATGAACGAAACAGAAAAATAAAGTCGACACAAGAGTTTGTGAGTTTGTGAAAAAGAAAGCACTGCCTACCTTAGTGGGAGACCTGATGCCGAGGCATGCGATGCGCTTTTGCAGCCAGTTAACAATTGTAGCTCACATGTACCGTTTTAGAATGCTTCCCTCAGCCCTCTAGATTCCTATTCTTTGCCAGTGTCCTTGGTGAATTGTACACGGAACAAACTCTGAATAATAATAATAATAATTACAATAATAACAACAACAATAAGATATATCGCCACAGCTCTGATCGCAAGCGGCAATTGCAGACTGCTGAACGCAAACAACTTCCGGTGATGCAGGTCACGCGCCACCGTAGGTCAAAGGTGACCTGCTTTTTTTATTTTATTTTATTTTTTAAATACTTTTTGTGAAAGTGAGACAGGATGCTAAGGATGCAGTGTGCACTAACACAAGAATACAGGTATATCATATTAATAACACATAAACCGAAACACAAATGTTCAGGATTTTTATTCATTTATTTTTTCCCTCTACATCCCTCGCAATCGACTTGGGACCAGTCCGCGAGCTTGCGGTCGATCGCAATCGACGTATTGGGCACCACTGTTGTAAAGCATTCATTCCTCCTGTAATTGTTTTAAATTACACATTACTGAAGTATTATACTATTTAGTGAGAAGCGACTATACTGTTGCATGAATTGGTGGTAGAGTCTTACAAGTTCCGGCTATCTGCGAGGCCATGAAGGTATGATTTGCACCTGCCTTTCAGGCCCAACTATTTCAAGATGTAGAATTGGCAAATGTGTTCCACCTTTCATTACATGATGCCGCAGAACTGTCCACTGTCCACCGACAAAGTTGACCGTCTGTGTTGTGATGTGGGTGATAAAATGATAGGATAACTTGCAGCTGATTTAAGAGCAACGCATCATATTTGTTCTTTCCCCAGGCTCAGGTGTTTGGGGCCGGCTATCCTAGCCTTCCCACCATGACAGTGGATGACTGGTATGATCAGCACAAGAAACATGGAGTCTTGCCTGATCAGGGGGTTCCCAGAAGGGTTGCAGTGGAGGAAGACACCGATGCTAAGGAGCGTGAAGAAGAAGAAAAGGAGAAACAGGCTGAAAACGATGATGAAGACGCTTTGATGAAGGCCAGGAAATGGGATGACTGGAAGGACGATCATCGCAGAGGTTATGGCAACCGCCAAAACATGGGTTAACTGGTCCCAACACCAGTTGCCCAAACATGCCTTGTTCTGTGGACATGCTTCAGAAACTCTTCGAAAAACTGTTGTATTAAAAGAGGTGGCCACGTCAGTACGTCAGACATCATTCTGTCGTTATTTCAGTCCATCCGGAGCAGCGACATCCAAGCAACTTCAAGAATGCACTTACTACATCACATGAACCCGCACGCGAAGAAAAAAAAAACAGGCACATACACACACTCGCACTCAGTGCGACATCATGGGACAATATTATTGCAGTAAGTGGGACTGAAAGGGTATATAACACTGTTTGTTTGTTAGTTTTTTTTTTTAAACTCGAGACTGTGCTTCGCCTGCATGCAAAGTACATTCTCAACGCCGATTGGCTGTCGCCGATGGACTGGGCTGGCCTGGAATAATGATAGAAGGATGACTGACAGATGACGTGCCCACATCTGGCTATTTATAGGTCACCAAAACCTATTGTGTACCTTGTTTTTTGAACTGATTGGTCGATGTGCCGTTGATTTATTCATGTTACAATTTCCATTTTTAGTCCTCTTGAAAGGTCTTATGTTAAATTATTGGTATGCCTTCAACTGTTTCCTTTTTGTCATCACGAAATGGATTCCATTGCAATTGCATGCAATAGTCCTGCCACAAAGATCAAACCCATCAATAAAACAGAGAAACAGTCAGCTGGACATGACACTCTATCATCACATTGAAACATTAGGATTGTGTGGGGGCAAACTCCAGAATACCTCAAATGAGGCACTTTCAATTATGTGAGAAGACAATTTGTCCAAAACATTAAGAAATGCTTTTGTTTTCATTTAACTCAAATCACTCTTAAATTAAATTGTCACACTTTGGAAAAAGCAACGAAATGAGCAGAAATACAGTAAAGTCAATGTATCATGTACTTGAATGGCTCTTGTATGCAACATTGATTTGATAAAAATTGTGACGTGTACAAAAAAATGTGATCTCATTCACAGTAAAGTCATACAAAAGATTAACACGTTTCAGCATGCTATTTAACAATTAAATTTTGCAGTCACAAATGCCCAATATAATGTTTTCAGAAATATTGTCAACACTTGTTAATGGCTAATGAATGACGCAAACAGAGGCAAAGACATCTGGACTATAATTTGAATGTCATTGAATTTCAATGACCAAAGTTTGGCTTTGGTCTCACAAAAATGTAAACAGTTCATAGTGCAGTGAGTGTAAAAACGTGCCTCAAGCCTTTAAAAGAGGAGCAGACACTCAACTTGACAAATATAATCGATAATCATGGTCATGGAGGCCATCAACCATGATGAATGTGCTATGAAGCTGACATCAGAGTACAGCAAGCACGGGGAGTGCTCAGCCATTCCGACATACGAACGGCTCAATTACTTCAGCACTTGCAGTTTTTCAATTGATTCGACAATGGATGTTCTTTGTTTATGGTGTAGAAGTGTTTGTCATACAAATATTTACTCTAATTATATATAACCTGGGTTAAAGTAACGGAATACGGTGCGTTCCGATTTGCGCCAGACATTTGGGTTACGTCAACACCATCGTACACTGATGGTCTCCGTACTTGCATTTCAAGCGGTCAATTTGGGAGTAACCCCTGAGGATGGCAGTATTGTAACATTAGCGGCCGCAATTGCCAGGAAAAGACGTAGAAGTCATCCAATGTTGTTCCCCCCCTGTTAATCCAATACGTTAGTACGTCCGCCATATTGGGGGTGTCAGCGGCCTGAAAAAGTCAATCGACTGAACTGAACAAGACGTCATCTATCCATCCATCCATTTTCCGATGCGCTTCTCCTCACAAGGGTCGCGCGGGGTGTTGGAGCCTATCCCAGCTGTCTTCGGGCAGTAGGCGGGGGACCCTGAACCGTTTGCCAGCCAATCGCAGGGCACAGAGACGAACGACCATCCACGCTCACATCCACACCTAGGGACAATTTATAGTGTTCTGTTAAACTGCCATGCATGTTTTTGGAATGTGGGAGCAAACCGGAGTACCCGGAGAAAACCCACGCAGGCACAAGGAGAACATGCAAACTCCACGCAGGAAGGCCGGAACCGAACCCTGCACCTCCGCACTGTGAGGCCGA
>NW_017805631.1:548109-559986 GCF_001891065.2 Hippocampus comes | reverse complement strand
ATATATAGATATATAGATAGATAGATAGATAGATAGATAGATAGATAGATAGATAGATAGATAGATAGACAGATAGATAGATAGATAGAGAGAGATTTATTATTATTATTAGAAATAACTCAACGTAACACAACCTGATTTGTATGGAATGCATGAAGATATGGCGTTATCTCCCTGCTATTTCCTGTTATTCGAATAAATGTATAAAATGCTTTGAACCTAAGATATTCCTTTATATTTTATAAGTCAGTGTTTTTCAACCTTTTTTGAGCCAGGGCACGTTTTTTACATTGGAAAAATTTTGCGGCACACCACTAACCAAAAATGTGATAAAATGACACTCTGAACAGTGTATTTAATTAAAATATAATTTTACTGGTTACAACGTGACTCTCTTCTCATTCATTCCTGCAGCTTCACTGTGTTTCTTACTGTGTGGACGCTGAGCGTCGACCGCGCGGACGCTGGGCGTCTAGAGCAGTGTTTTTCAAACATTTTTGAGCCACTAGCTGAAAATGTGACACCCCCCACCCACCCCATTTATTTTACCAACTAACGTGTTATATTGTTACTATAACCGTTTTTAACATTGAAGAATGACGTTATAACAGCTTGAATTGGAATCTAATGAACACAAAGAAAACAGTATTTTATCATCTTTCATATTTATTGTTTCACCGTCGTCCTGCATTCGTGCGTCACAAATTCGCGTGTCTCTCGTCTTAACACAAGGCAATTGGCTAGCTGTTGCTGCTCCCTAGCGGTATGGGAGGGTACTACATGATTACTTTCTGGGCGAAAGACCGCACAGGCATAAAAATTGGATATTTTCCCGCGGCACACCTGACAATGTCTCGCGGCACACCAGTGTGCCGCGGCACACCGGTTGAAAAACACTGTTATAAGTAAATGAAATTATGAAGAAGTTTTGCTAGAGGTCAGAACGTGTTGAGATGAACCGGAACAACATAAAATGATCGGAATCATCAATTTTTGTTGTTTAAATTCGGCCGGAACCCTTTCAGGTCGGAATTTGGGCAATCCGAGTGGGATTTTTCCGATTTCCCATCTCTCTCGAATGCAACTTTAATGGTTCCATTCGGTACTGTGCCACATCCAGTATGGCGGCTACGTTGACGTAGTATTCAGAGCCAAATATATCATCTATTAAAAAATGATGTGCATGGGTATGACATCCTTTCTGGAGGGTTGCTGACTGCCGATATTCTATAGCTTGCTTCCAATAAATTCACTGCAAATACAGCTACGTTTGTACAGAGAGTGGGGTAATGTTAAATATCACTTTTTATCAGAAATATGTCTACATGTTTGCTTGGCAAATTACTCACTCAACCGCAATGTCGGGCGACTGAAAAGCTTTCAGAATGAATGAGCAAAGCTAAGCTACCCTCAGCTCAAGATGAAACTTTGGACAACGAACAATTTTTTATTTGACGTGAAGATAATGTGTCAACGTTCTCCGTTCAACCAGGAAGCACAGCGACTCGGGCACGAAAGTTAGCTGGTCGATGGACACGCTTGCTTGCATTCGGAGCAAGAACTTGCGTTGTTTTGTTGCGACTACGAATAGATGCACATACAAAACATCTCACCAGTTTGCATACATGTTTGATTATCATTTTCTTGAAGCGTTTCGGCATGTTAATATGCGTGTTCCCGTTGCGCTCTAATTTGTAGATAGTGAAAATTGTTGTTGCGCAAATGTTTGCATTCTTACGGTAGTTACGCTTAGTGCGAATTCAGATTGAAGGTCACCGAAGTTATTTCGACCGACATTGTGTGTCTGGAATTTGGCTGTTTTATTACGAAATAACTTGCTGTGATTATTGACGATATTTCTGGACTTTATGGTGACCCTCTTTGCGCTCGCCTGGCCTACGAGTTGATGTGAGTTACACTTTAACGCCGATCTTTATGACTTTATTTTAAACTTTACGGGTTTGTCTGTTCAGATGCCTGGTGCTGGTCCATGGGTGTGAGTCGACTGGATGTATTTTACAGAAGGCTACTCCTCAGCAAACTCTTCATTGGGGGTTGGGGAAAGCCTGAAGACCTCAAGAGGTAGTGAAGGAAATTATGACAGGGCTCTTTTGGTTGCGTGCCATTGTTCACCATTGTTAACCTTTAGACACATACCGTAACTATTTTTAACCATCTCAACCCATTTTTCAAACACGAGAGGTCCCATCAATAGTTCAATATCAATTAAAAAAAAACAATATGCTTGCTAAAATATTGTTTTCTCTTGAAGTCTGTAGATTCTCAGTCATCCAGGTCATGGTAACCCCCATAGATTGAATCACGGCAACTAGCATTGTCTTATTTGTTGTTTTGTTTTTTTCTTGTGCAATGCGTTGAAGTGATATTAGGTAAACCATATTGAAATTTCCACCGACAATTTTGATTCTCGTCCTCCAAATTAGATCTCTGTCTTGTTTGTGCTGATTTTTATTACAATGAATGACTTGGCAGGCACAGTAAACTCCACACAGGAAGGCCGGAGCCGGAAGCGAACCCTGCACCTCTGTACTGTGAGGCAGGCATTCTAACCAGTCTATCACCGTGCTGCCCATCATGCACATAATGATATTAAATATTGAGCCTTTTAAAAATGTAAAATTGTTGGTCCCGACTAGGGTTGCCACAAAAGATTTTGCTAGTCACAATTAATCACAACTAACTGCTTTTTAAAAAAAAAAAAAGATTAACTTGGAGTTTGAGTTCTTTAAGGTGTGTCCAAAGTAATATGATAATTGTACATTCAACTTTTATTCAACTGTGTAGCTTGTACCAGCATTCCCAATGTGTTTATAAATGATGGGACAACTTAAAGGCGATAATGTGGCCTGAACATTTTTGGCTGTACTGTAAATGTTTAGTGCAGTGCGGTGGTCGACTGGTTCGCACGTCTGCCTCACAGCACAGAGGTCAGGGGTACGGTTCCAGGCTCCTGTGTGGAGTTAGCATGTTCTCCCCGTGCCTGTGTGGGTTTTCTCACATCCCGCACCATCGGTCGATTTGTCTGTTTTTCTTTTCTTTTTTTTTTTTTTAAACGAGAAAACTGCTTTAATTAGGCCTAATTGTTGATACGTCTGCCTCCACTTTTTTTACGTGACACTGATCAACTTCTGATTTGTTTGCATGTTCAAACAACATGCTAGAGCAGGGGTGCCCAACCTTTTTTGACCGAAGATCTACTTTTCGATCAACCAGCCTCCCGCCATTGACCCGTTACACTAGGAGCATACCTGTCAACTCATACGGTTTAGCCATAGTTCATACGGATTTTGTGGTGAATCTTACGTATATGGCCATATCGCACAAATCATACGGATTCTGAAAATTTCCGTTTTTTTATTTTTTTTCTCCCCTAACAGGTAGTTCCGTTTGCTTTTGCCCAGAATGGTGCTAGTCTACTCGAATGCTTTCATTTCCGGTAACTTTCCAGTAATGCCACTAAGTAGAATGATGATTAGACATTAACCAGACATTGTATTATGGAGATCTACAATAAATATCATTGAAAATTTCGTTGTTTTTTTCTGCCGTTATTTTGACATATAAAATGCTTTGGTATGTTATAAGGATTTTTTGCTCTTTATAAGGATTTTTTTGGTAGTTTATACAGGTTGGCGCTCCGAAAAGTTGACAGGTATGCGCACACGCCCGCACACATGCACTTAGACACGGATGCCACGATACACAACAACCATAACGGCCCCTAAGATGAACGAAACAGAAAAATAAAGTCGACACAAGAGTTTGTGGGTTTGTGAAAAGGAAATCACTGCCTACCTTAGTGGGAGACCTGACGCGGAGGCACCGAACGTACTTCTGCAGCATGTTAAGTGCAGAAACTACCATACGTACGTGTAGCGTTGCTTCTCTCGGCCCTCCAGATTGCCATTCTTTGCTAGTACCCTTGGTAAATTGTACATGAAACAAACTCTGAATGAGAATAATAACAATAAAAGAGGGAGCACAACAGCTCTGATCACAAGCAGCAATTGCAGACTGCTGACCACGATCAACTTCTGGTGATGCAGGTCACGGGCCACCGTAGATTAAAGGTGACCTGCTTTTTAAATGTAATTTAAAAAATATATATATACTTTTTATGAAATGGAGACTGATAGGATGCTCAGGGTGCAGTGTCCACTTACAGAAAAACATATCCTATTAATAACAGGCACATAGACATAAAACATTTTTTTTTGTTTTTGGGGGTTTTTTGTGGGGTGGGGGCGGAGGGAGGGGGTCCCTCTACACCCATGGCGATGGACTTGAGATCAGTCCACGAGCTACCGGTTGATCGCGATTGACATATTGGGCACCCCTGTGCTAGACAA
The DNA here is from genome assembly GCF_001891065.2 of Hippocampus comes. Classification (NCBI taxonomy): domain Eukaryota; kingdom Metazoa; phylum Chordata; class Actinopteri; order Syngnathiformes; family Syngnathidae; genus Hippocampus; species Hippocampus comes. The sequence continues at coordinate 555,616 of NW_017805631.1, read as the reverse complement.
ACTACTGATATTATGAAAACATTGTACAGCCAAGCATATAATGGCTCCTTTTAACATTCTGAACTGTGATGCAATTGTAAAGATAATGCAACCAATGTAAAACGTAAGAACAGTCAATGCTTTCCTAACTTAAATGAAAATGTCAAAGCCATGTTCTTAATAAATATACAAGGTTTATGTTTGTGAAAATCTATTTGATTTTGACAGTGAATTATGATAATTGTATCAGGGCTCCAGACTAACTTCTTTTGTTCAGAACACAGTGGCCCCTAGCCTGAAATGTTATGGCCGCCAGTCGAAAATATAGTGGCGCACACTGTAAATCGACTTGCAAATGTTATTGATAATTGGGCTGAAGTGTGGAGGACAAGTTTGTCAGCAACCAAAAATATTCAATCATAACAACAACAATAAAAATGGACATGGACAAATTTACTGGCCGCACGTGTGTGAGTAGATGCCTTCTCCCTATCTTCAATTTTTGGTGCAAAATGCCACCATTTAGGAGCAGCCTGGAGCCCTGCGTATGACTTTTCTCACATGATGGATGGATTTGTACTGATGTTGAACTTGTGGGGTTGTGCTCTGCAGAATTTTTGAGTTCCGTAAGATTATAGGAGACAGAGAGAGGTGTAAGTCTCTGGTGCCCAAGGACTATCCGGTATATATAAACAAGGTAGTCTAGCTTTTCTCCCTTCAAGTGTTCTTTATATGTGTGATGTTTGTTTCTGTGGGTTTTTTGTGTGAGTTTTGGTTTGTTTGTTTTGATATACCAGTGTGTTCTTTGGATTTTTGTACAGACCGAGGTGCATGCTGATTGCTACATCCATGACGGTGTCTTCGTTTCACCTCTGGAGCACTTCGTACCCGGAATCCTGCCAACAGAGGCTGTGAAAGCAAGGTATTAAACCTGATACCTCGTCACCATACATTACAGCAGTTGCCATGCATTTTTTTGCAGCTTTGATAGGCTCCAGCATGCCCTCGTGAGGATAAAGCGGTTCAGAGAATGGATGGATGGATTCCATCCATTCTCTGAATCCGATGGGGCGCGCCCCACTATTTGAAAAGAACTGTGCTAAAGGAATATTGCAATCTCAAAAGCTGTATGAATATCGAAAAACCAAAAATAATTGATGCAAACTCAAAAACAATTGTAATTGCCACAAAATAGCAGCCAAGGGACCCTTTTTCACATTAAACATGGCTATTGCTTATCTAAGCGAAGCTTTTCGCCTCAGTTCAACATAGTTGCTCGGCACCGAAAGGCCACCAAATATTGACGAAACACCAAATAGGTGAGTTTCTTTAGTGGTCGTTCCCCTAATTGCGTTGGTCATGTCAAACTGTGACGATGCGAGGATTCACAGTACAGTGGTATGTCTACTTACGAACGTCTCTTCATACGAAATTTTCAAGTTACTAAACATCTCAACAGGAAAATATTGCCTCTTGTTACGAAAGAAATTTCAAGATACGAAAGGTAAAAAAAATACAGTATGGCCTGCTACTCGCAACCCCGAGTTTCCTGAACACGAAATACTTATAGCTGCTCTGCCATTGGCTATTACCAAGCATCATCCTGGCATCCCATTGGCTAAGAGGGACCTCTACTGTTTGTGTCTATGTGTGTAGATAGAGAGAAATGTGTCGATGCAGCGTCCTCGTCATTCTCCCAGGAGGTGTTCCAAAAGTTTTCCGTAAATATGAATCACCCAGAAAAAGTGTTCACCGGTCGGGCGATCGCTCACTATGCTGATGTTTGCCTTGGACATTTTTGAGGGATTGTTAAAAGCCAACAAAAGCAAACGTCCTTGGATCAGTTCTTGACAAAACGCCAGGCAAAACCACTTCTGATAGAGAACTAAAGAGGGCAAAAAACAATGAGGATGGCAGTTAAAAGTTAAATGACCATCATTCTTCTTCTTTACTCTATTCTTTGTTTTTTACATTATGCACAACACTCATTTATTGTGCAATAATCTAACTGTAACAAGTATTTGTGTCAGAGTTGTTCACTCGGACAGTTGAACAAACAGACTCAGGAAGAGATTGTCTTTTCTGCCGGCCTCTTTATTGATTGTGGATGCAAATTACAAGTGATATATCAGAAAAACACTCCCTTCTTCACATGTCACACCTCTCAACCCAGCCCACCGATACGCCCCTCAGAGGCCAAAACATCTCTCGGTACAAACAATGGATACCTTGTTACTTCAGTGGGTAGATTTCACATGAATTGAGACACTGTAACAAACCGAAGACATCTTATCATATCGCCCTCCCGAAGTCGAACCTTCCGGCCAACATTATCAGTTAATGAGGACTTGGCTTTATTCAGGTCAAGTTGCCCTTTTTCCTGTGTGCTCCATTGTGTACAAGTTGTGAGAACATACCGTTTGAGGTTAAGCATTTTCTGAAATGAAACTTTAAAACATGATAATATTAAGTTCGTCTTTCTCCATCAATTTGTTACATATTTTAATGCATTTTTATGCTTTAGGAAACATTTATGTCAGATTTTTTTGCGGGGGGGGTGGGAACCAATTCGGGCATTTACATGAAAAACACATCTCTACTTACAAAACTTTATAGTTCAGAAATTTCTTCCAGAACAATTAAAGGAGAGCTACCACGGTATATGTTTTACTTTCCAATACGTTTTTTTTCTTTTTTCTTTTTACTGTACTCTCCGGAAAAAAAAAAAATCTGAGATAAGTGGGGATTGATCGCCCTAAAACATTTTCCACATTCGTGTGGGGAAAATGTAGAACACAGCCCCCTCCCACGCCCCCAAAAAACCCTATACACTTCAAGTCCATTTAGCCAGTTGACACGACAAAAGCAAATACCTGACTCCATAAAATAGAGTCAGCTCTTATGTTGCCGTCATTGTAAATAATTAAGGGTGCTCACTTGACCTCCCAGATTCAATAAATGTGAAGGGAAAAAAAAAGCTTCAATCAATAAAATAATATATAGTAAATCAGTTATGTGAATGACACTCTTAGGATTGGATGAAATAAGCTATAAGACAGGGGTTGTGCAACTCAATGAAAAACAGTCAATATGGATGCTTGAATACAAAACAATATTGACAGTGTGTGATCGCAAACTCTCCGAAAGAGAATACATCCTGTTTGGATATACTGTACATGTCTTTGGTCAAAGTACAAGCAGGCTTCATTTTTCGTGCCGTTTTTTTTTTTTTTTTTAATTGTGTTTGACATAATGTACGTAAAATGAGCAGGAAGTTGGTCAAGAGGATAAAGTTAACAAGCTTGCAATGTTCTCAAATCCAGGGTCATGAACACTGACACTTGTACATATTTTCAGGTTCCAGTTCATAGTTCCGAAAAGATGGCAGAGCAACAGGCCAGTATGTATTCATTTGGCTGGCACTGGAGATCATGTAAGATTTATTTGTTGTGGGGTGTTTTTTGTGTGTGTGTTTTTTTTAAAATTTTGAGTCCACTTTGAGTTCCATACACTTTAAGTGATTTTACTCTGATGTCGTCGTCGTAGTTTTTCTGGCGCCGAAGGACCCTGATGGCCAGGCCGATGGTCAAAGAAGCAGGAATGGCTTCTCTGCTTTTGGAGAACCCTTATTATATCCTTCTGTTGTTTTTGCACCCTGCCAATGTTTTACGTAACATGTCTAGTGTGGTTGCATCTCGCAAGCATTTGTTACTATCGAGACGTTGTTTTCCTGATAAATTTGCCCGACCCCTCCGCTGAACTCTCAAGTATTTGCACAAGAGCTGCGCTATTTTTATGCAGTGTATCTATTTATTTATTTATTTTCAAGATTTTGGCTGTATTGAGTGGGTTGCCCTCCATCTGCATTCTTTCTGCTCATCCTGTTTTTGTCCCTTTGTCTTTCCGCCTCCCAAAAATGTGAGCCCTTGACTCTGCGTTTCACATGGCTATCGTAAACCAAAAGACCAGTTGTAAGTTTAAACCTCTTTACTCGCTAAAACAGACACCCACCCACACACATTCAATAGCTATAGTACGGACAGTTTAACATTCAATGGACCCACTACGTATGTGTTTTTGGACTGTGCGAGGAAGCCGAAATGCATGGCGAGCCCATAGAAGCACAGGAAGAACATGCACACTCAGTTTCATTGATTAGCACTGCAGTATCAGGAGGATTGAAATTACTTTTAGCTGAAAAATGATTTTTGACTTGACTAACCCCTGCAAGACTGAGAAACTCCCGGCTCTTTCTGCAATTACAGAACCAAGCTGTTTTTCTCTTTTAGGCGGTCCTGTCTCAAGAATGTGTCAGACCTGTTTGTGATGGGTGGAGCTCTGATCTTGGAGTCCTCCGTGCTTCTCCATTGGCTGGAGAGTGAGGGCTACTCTCCTGTTGGAATGACCGGTATCTCCATGGGAGGATATGTACGTGACAACACCATCCCACATTCAGTCATCAGAATCATGAACACTTCAATGGCACGCGCAAAATTACCTTGTACTCTACACACACAAACACTGAGCAGTGACTTTGATACGTTTGTTTTTCTCAAGATGTCCTCCTTAGCAGTGACGAATTGGCCGAAGCCCATCCCGCTGATTCCCTGCCTGTCATGGTCCACTGCCTCGAGTGTCTTCACCACGGTAATCGACACACTTTGACGAGCTCAGCTTGAGAAATCAACACTAGTCATAGGTTTGAATGAATTGAATTACATTAGCAAATTCTTGAATGACTCCGAAAATTCTGATAGAAATGATTTCAAATCATAATCCCGTCATCAGTTTCAATGTCTAACAACCTGTCTGTCTGATTGTTTGCGTTATTTTTTTTCCTGCAATATCGACTAGATGCACTCATTCCCCCGCTGAAAGTATTTGTGCATGAATATGAGAAAATAACTCTTAAAAGGCTGGTTTACATACAGTTACGTGCTATTACAGTTTTTAGATCTTCTCTCTCCGGGAAGACATCTCGTCTTGTTGCAAATCCATTGGAAGGACTCTTTGACCCGTGAATTGCTCTTTCTTCCTTTTTGTGTGTTTGATGCTTGCATAGGGGGTGCTCAGTAAGGCAGTGAATTGGTCGGAGCTGGAGAAGCAGTATGCCATTAATTCGGTGTATGAAGAAGAGATTATGAAGCTGTTGGAGTATTGTGGGGTTTGTTGACAGTCTTTGCTTTGACTTGCATAAACCGTAATTTCTGCATGATAAAGCGCTTCGGATTATAAGGCGCACCTTCAATCAATGGCCTAGTTCAAAACCATTTTCATATTAGGGCGCACTGCGTTATAAGGCGCATAGAATAGATGCTACAATCGCGAAGGCGCACCTTCAATCAATGGCCTAGTTCAAAACCGTTTTCATATGTAGGGCGCACTGCATTATAAAGTGCATAGAATAGATGCTACAATCGCAGCTGCAGTTGCGCTATGCAGCCACTAGATGGAGCTACGCTGAAGGGAATACAATGTAACAATACAACTTTATTTATATCGAGCAAAGCCATGCAGAACTGGTCACAAACACGGACATGAAACATATAAATACAAATGGCATTACAAAACAACACATGAAAGACAAAAGTTATGAAGAAAATTGATTCAACAAAAAGACAACCATAGTGGGCTCACATCCATAAGGGGCTAAATATCCTGAGAAGCCTTGCTTGTCTCCTTCTTCCTTCGTTTAGTCAGTAGTTAACTATGCTTTTGGTATTTTCTTCGTTTCCTATTGACTGCACAGAGCTCACAAAGTCGTCGCCTGTTTCAGTGTGTGTTGGCGAATGCACGTTAATTAGTGTCAGGCAGAACCTTTTTAGGTTACAATTGGTTCCTGCTAATAATAACCACAAGATGGCATAGGAACACTAACATGGAAACCACTCATTGGGGAATATCAAGGGAGTTACAGTCTGTTTATATTGGGCCATCGGACTTTAGGGCCTGCTGTCTGCTTTTGGGAAAATTGAATGCTTGTAGGTGCGCCTTGTAGTGCGGAAAATACGGAATATCATCCAATAACTACATGGGTCAATGGCAAAATTTAATCAGAGATAGCTTTTCTGTGTCTCTAAATGGATCTTTGATGCTGATTTCAGAAAGTCTTTGCTTTTGTTCTCGTATGTCAAGTTTTTGAGACCTTTTCATTTTTTTGTTTTTAAGTTTGTCCTCTAAAAAACTTGTGCAATATGGGTTTTGCCATTCATTCTAATTTACAGCTATGACATTTTAGAGGGAAAAAAATCCACCAGTTCTTGAGCCTATCATCGAGACAAGCTTACTTGCATCTCTCATTTTTAAGAATGAGTAAAATAATTAGGGATGAATATTTTGACGTGAGCTAATTCGGTGGGCGTCCCTCCATTAGGCCGACTCCTTCAAGATGGCTCAGGAGTTTGTCAAACACTCGGCAGGTCGAGAGAATTCCTTGGAGCTTCTGCTGGACCAGCCGAGAGAAGACGCCGTCTCAGTGGGCTGCTACTCCAGAGCAGGAGGAAAGGCAGAAATTGGGCCTGACCTGTGGATCGGCGAGGGTGTGGCTCGCGACCCATTGGACACATTATTATCAGCGGACAGCACCAAGACAAGTTTAGACACTTTACCAAGGTGATCATTTGTAGCTAATGTGAACGTTGCCGTTTTGTACTCTACTGCACTTGGCAAGTTGTACTTTTGGAATGCATGAGTTTGGCTAGTACGGTCTCATATTGTCTATCCTACTATTTCTCATTACTGACTTCTCTAAAACGTTTTTTTTTTTTTTAATATTTAGTGGCTTCAAAGCAACCAAATCACAGATTGGGAAGAAGAAGGCAGGTTCAGCCAAAATTTGTCGGCCATTGTTACACAGCGAGTCGATAAGCTTCATGAAGGGAGTGATGGACGAGTGTACACACATGGCAAACTTCTCTGGTGAGTGCTGAAGAAATCATGTCCATAAACAGAAATCTTAGCAGGGATTTGCTTTAATTCTTACTTTAGCTGCCAGAAATGTACACAACAAATTGTGATTGAGAACATTTCAATCTCTTGTCTCAACTGAAAAATGATACCTGTATTTGTGTCTTTCCTAGTCCCCGTTGACACCAGTCTTATCATCGTGGTGCAGGCCAAAGAGGACGCCTATATCCCTCGGACGGGGGTCCTCAGTCTGCAAGAGATCTGGCCTGGATGTGAAGTCCGATATCTGAATGGAGGGCATATCAGTGCTTATCTGTTCAAACAGAATGTCTTCAGGTAACCACCCTTTGACAAATTCGCAATCCTACGACGATCAGGTACATTGCATGTTGCTGCTGCTTTGCATTCTTTTTCATGTCGCAGTTACACCTTGTTTGTAGCGTACACTAATGGATGACTTGTTTTGGGTTTTTTTTTTAGACAGGCCATCTATGATGCATTCAACAGATTCTGCCTGAAGTATCCCCACCTTGTGTAGCTATGGCAACCCAAGAGGCCCTTAGCACTTGCACTCTGTGTGTGTGTGTGTGTGTGTGTGTGTGTGTGTGTGTGTGTGTGTGTG
>NW_017805631.1:524261-529995 GCF_001891065.2 Hippocampus comes | reverse complement strand
AAAAAAAAAAAAAAATGACTGTCGCAACCACAATGTCCGTTTTTTTACACTTTACCAAATTGTTTTATGAAGAGTGGATATAGTGGCATATCTTAACGGCGTTTTCCATGCAGAGCATGTGATAATATGGTGTCCGCGTTGTGGATCAGCCTTCTTCATCTCTGTGAAACTAGGCCTGCCATGTTCTGATCAGGTCCCTCACGTTTTTTACAATTCTGTCAGAGCTTCTGTATGGATGAACCATGGACGTCGGGCAGCATTGGAGCACATTTGTGGCCTTGCCTGCTATACAGAGTCAGCGTTCGTGTCATAACACCGCTCAATAAAGGTTTGATTAAGTTTAATGATAATAGTTCTCTGTCAACAAAACAATTGCAAATCCTCCTCTTGGATAAAAATGATTTACAGAGTCTCCCTCTGTTTCTCAGCATTATAAACAGGTAGGACATGGCGGCAATTGTTGGTAAATGAATCAAATGGCATCGCTTGAGGAGAGTTGTGGGCAGAGACTTTGAGATGCCAAGGAATAAATATTCTCCCGTCCCATTGCAGAAGACCTTCAAGTTGTGTTACACTCTATTTATGTACTGGCAGATTTTGTAGACGCGGAGCTTTAGATGGACAAGGCAGCACGTAGTGTTTGAAATCTGACTAGATACGCAATGAATAAATCAATAAATAACCACTTATACGTACTGAAGGCAGTGCAGCCTAGAGAAAAGATTGAAAAGAAGAGAACAGACTGTTGGGAATAAGTTAAAACTATTTCATGGAACAAACACCGTATTAGAATTCAGGTTGTTAATGTTTTGGCCAGTAAAGAAGACCTTTGCATAAAGTTGTGTCATTTGAATGAATTTATTTCAGCGTCTGACTGTATGCAATTGGTCATTCCAACACAAAATAGCAATACATCGCATCTCTATTCCATCAAATATCAAGTTGAGAATACTGTAGCTTCACTCTGAGACTATCCTGCTGTGGTTTATCAATAGCTCATAGTTCACAGCAGGTCATCTGGCGTCAAGCTATATCCAAGCATACACACACACACACACAAACACACACACACAAACACACACACTCATAAGCCCCACAGGGATGTTCCGAGGCTTGAGGCCAGTAACAGAAGGGGTGAGGTGGCTGCACTCTCTCCTGCCGTCAGACCTTTATGCTGCATGGCCACCTTCTTCCTAAGGGGCATGCGCCACTCATACACACGCAACTGCACTCAAATGCATAGAAGAATGTAGTGTACTTCGGTCATAGAGGCTGACTATTTATCTGATACAAGGTAAGGACACCTCTTCAGTCACATGTGCATGCAAATACTTTTTAATCACAGAAAAACAAACTCTCCCAGATGTCGCAGGGCGTCACAAAGCCGATTGTGTCTGACATTGCCATGTTCACCCAATCCCCTCAGAGACGGATAAAACTACATTCCATGCCGACCAGGAATAGTTATTTTAGCATTAGTGTAACCGTTTGGGCTCTTAAACCTCTGGTAACTTTAATTAAAATGGTTTCCTATCAGGTATTCCAAATCATCTCCTTTGCTCAGATGACGTCAGTTGTATTCATTATTTTAGACACGATACAAAATACACACCTGCACAAAATCGAATACGACTCAAGTTGAGTTTTATTGCGTGCTATTATGTTTGTAACTTTAATGGGGCGGAACTCCACTGCCCCAAATTATTTGGTAAGAGCTGTTTGTAATACAGCGGTAAATAGACTGACGATGTCATCTCAACGCAATACAATGACATGAGTATGTCCCACCTCCTCGACAAACACAATCTGTATTTTTGATTACAAAAGTAGCACTCTACTGTACTGGACTGAAAAATGGACAATGCTATTCATTATTTTATCCCACGATGTGTGTGTGTGTGTGTGTGTGTGTGTGTTTGTGTGTGGGTGGGTGGGTGGGTGGGTGTGTGTGGGTGTTTGCGTGTGTGTTTTTTGTACAGTACACATTACAGTTCTTCCATACCGTCCACTTGCAACTCTCAGCCTGTTGAGAGAAATGCAATTGTGCAGCTTCAAAATTATGTAGTGTTTTTTTTTTATGTTAAGTGATTGTGATAATTATTTGTGGTTTCCCTCAAACACACATTTGGCCAGCTGACACTAATTGCCGGTGCAGTTGTTTTAAAATGTTTTATTCATAATATTATACTGCATCGTGTTTCTTTTTCATTACTGAGTTATTTGTGTGCAACCTACACAGCATGTGCCCAGGATGTTATTTTATTTTGTATTTTTTGTACACTTTCTTGTTTTCTACCCCATTTGTAATCACACCCATTTTCAAGTAGTTACCCAAGTGGTCCACATTTGCACACCGGTCCCAAGAAGTTATTCTGCAGGCTGTCGTTCCTTAGAAGCAACCCGCACGTCACAATACACTTAATGGACTTAATGGAATCCTCCAAAGTTTCAATTTGCAATCGAATTTCCCAGAATGTATTCAATGTGTGCTTTGTTGTCTTCTTTCTGCCCTTACTTGCTTTTTCATTGTGATTTTTCTCAAATATTTTAAAAGAGATTTGCTTGAGTCAAGTTTTTAGACCATCTGATAACTAATACAATAGCATAAGTACATAACATGACAAATCTTCTTTAATCTGAATGGAAGTGCACTTTTGGGGCGAGTCTGCACAAAATTTGATGAGTTAAAAAAAAAGTCATTCCTAAATCTAAATGAGATGTACATTTGAATTTTGACACTTGCCAACTTTGAGACAATTTACACAACCTACGTTACTGCAGTTATTAGTTCTATCCCAAAATAAAATACTGTACCTTGCTACCGCTGGTCTGTTTCAGGCTAATCAAGTCATCAGAGAATAAACTGGAAAGTGCAGTTGTTGCTACCCTCTGTTTAAAGATTTAAGACTATTTCAATCGTATTTTTTAAATCACTTAACTAAAAATGTGGTCTTATGTATACATAGCATGATCGCAAATACTTACAATATGTCAATCCCCACTTTGCCTTAAATTTGCTTCTAATTTCAAAATGACATTTGAATTGATTCTACCGATAAGCGGTTCAGATCATGGATGGAATGTGTGAAACATGCCTTTGATGCTACAGTGGACCACAGGAAACTGTAAAAATGTCTCATTGCTCATGCTCCACTCATTGATTGAGCGACTGGTGGAATTAGTTAGCCATTAGAATGTAGATGATCTGATCAAGGAGCCATGGCAAGCAAATCACGGAAACAAATCATTTGAATGTAATCAGCTAAATTGTGCGCAACATGGCTGCTCATTTTCAGACCGCCAATTTTAAAGGAAGTTCAAAGTAATTAAATAGACTTTACAAGTATCAATGGAATTGCATTGCTTTGACCCCTTCCGATGTCACTGACAAGGATTCCTTTTGTGCTTTAGCTGCTTTCTACTCATTTACAGTGCTCGAGGACAGCCTTCTGTTGATGTTGGTGGTCTTTTATGGTGCAAAGAAACCAACACAGTTTCTTGAAATCTTGACAATAAATTGACCTTAACCTTTCTTGAAGTTTTACTATTTCCTCATTTCAGATGTTTTCTCCCTTGCATTCACGTGGCGTGTTGCAAATTCGTCACTTCTGGATTTTTATCAGACTGTAGAGTACATTAAACCTGTTTGGCCAGTCTTACAAGGTGGTGCAAGGTTCAAATGTCCCATCTGGATTAAAAATGCATTACATTAAATTATCCTTTGGCGAATATTAATTTTATGATAATTCATATTTATGTTGCAAGATAGGTTTCTGTCACAGCCACCGGTTTCTGGGCAATTTACTAAAGATTTTCTTGTCCACACCAATTCTCCAGTCTGTCCCCTGAACCCTGGACTGGTTGATAGCAAGTTAGGCTACATATGTAAACCACAACTAGACCAATAAGTCAGATCAGAAATTGTGTGATTACCCCCCCCCCAAAAAAAGGTTGAAAAGATTAAACATTTAAATACCGTTAAAATGTCCCTATGTGGTAACTGCATATCTCAAGAAACGTGTTTAATTGTACAACCTCTGATAGTGTCTGGCTGACCACTGTTCCCCTAATGAGATACAGGTATAGGCGTTTTAGAAAATGAATGGATGAATTTCATTTTCAGTTTCCGCGTGGGAGGCAGGAGTCGTGGAGACACATGCACTACAGTAAAGCCAACAGGAACTGTACACTTGTGACAAACACAACTGTGTTGAAACAACTGATTTGACAGCTGGCTGGCAAGAACAGGTGACATACTCAATCTTCAAAAGTGTTGGTAGAGTGATGCCAATTTCTGATATATCTTTAAACTGGCATCCAATTATGTGTTGTGTTCATTGTTTTACTTTATGTTCGTGTTGTACTTTATGTTCGTGTTTTATGTTATGTGTTGTGTTTATTATTTTATTTTATGTTAACTGTTTTGTTCAGCGCTTTGTTACAGCTGCCGCTGTTGTGAAAGCGCTATATAATTAAGCATATATTGTATTGGATTGGATTGTACAACTGCGGTGTTATGTGAGCAGACTTTCCATCACTTTGGTAAAAGTTGAGAATCTTTTTTTCCTCTTCAGCTCATAAAGTTTTCTCCCAGGACTTTTGAGCCTCACCTCTGTACAGAACAGTAAATTATACATCAACAATGAATAGAATAAACTTAACATGGGGGGGGGGGGATAATGCATGTTGACCTGTCATTCAAGCTAACAACATATTAACCAAATTTGCAGGCAGTCCAGTTCGGTCACATCGGCATAAAATGTAAATATACATTAACAGACCTCAATTGACAGACCTGGATTGGTCTACCAACACGGACACTGATTAGGAAGGGACAGAGCCGACACTTCCTACTCAGGAAACTGAGGTCTTTTGGGGTTCAGGGGTCACTCCTTAAGACATTCTATAACTCGGTGGTGGCTTCGGCCATCCATTACGGGATTGTCTGCTGGTCAGGCAGCATCTCGCCCAGGGACAGAAAGAGACTGGAGCGACTGGTCAGGTCGGCCAGTTCTGTCCTGGGCTGCTCCCTGGACACTCTGCAGGAGGTGGGAAACAGGAGGATGCTAGCTAAGCTAAAAGCTATGATGGACAGTCCCTCCCACCCCCTCCAGCCGCCCCTGACAGCACTAGGTAGCTCTTTCAGTCAGAGAGTGTTACACGCGCGCTGCAAGAAGGAGAGATACCGCGGCGCGGCTCCTACGACTGCTGTCAGGCTACTAAATAAAATAAGGCCAAGGACCGGCTCGAGGAACACATCCCTGCCACTTTGTACCAGTTGCATATATGCTTATATTTATCTACATCTATATCAGTGGCCATTGCTCTCGGACTGCAAGGGAAGCTCGGCTTCCCCGAAAATGTCAAAGAATAAGTGATCAAATATATGAATGTAAATTTCATTATGTGTACATGTCATTGACTAAATATGCGCTACAACATGCTCAACTTTTGTTCCGAATCAGCTTCTTGTTACTGGTTACGACGCGACTCCCTTCTCATTCATCCCCGCAGCTTCGCTGTGCTTTAAACGGTGGACGCCGAGAGTCCGCAGAGAGTCTATTGCCCGGACGCCGGGCGTCTCCAGAGTTCAGGGTAGGTTGTCCCAATGCGTTGAACGGAGACGAGTCATTGGATACAAGCTGCTTTTGTCCCGCCCACGGGCGCTCGGCGTCTCTCGGAGTCTATGGACAGTGGGCGTGTATCGGCCCGCCTGGACGCTGAGCTTTTCTGC
>NW_017805631.1:500341-523980 GCF_001891065.2 Hippocampus comes | reverse complement strand
GGGTCACAGATCATTTTCTTGAAAAAGAACGGAGAATATAATTCACGTAGAAATAAACAGACACATTTTATGATGTAGCCCGAAATTGAGCTTCCCCTTCTTGACAGACCAGCATCCGCCACTGATCTATATTTATATTGCACTTATATTTTACTGTGTACAGCTCTCTTTATTTACATTTATTTTTGTGCTTGCAAACACTTTGTTTTTCTTCTTTCTACCCCCCAAAATTGCTGCTGTACTGCAAACACTTTGTTTTTCTTCTTTCTAACCCCCAAAATTGCTGCTGTAGGGTGTAAATTTCCCCAGTGTGGGACAAATAAAAGATATCTTAATCTTTAACTTTGAATAGATGTAAAAAAAAAAAAAATGGCAGCCCGGTGGGTGGTCCAGTGGTTAGCTCGCCGAACTCACTGCAGAGGTTCAATTGCATCTCCGGCCTTTCTGTGTGGAGTTTGCGTGTTCCCCCGGGCCTGCGTGGGTTTTCTCCAGGTACTCCGGTTTCCTCTCACATTCCAAAAATATGGACGGTGTGTTGATTAAACACTCAAGTGTCCTGAGGTGTGACCGTGGGCGGTTGTTGTCTCTATGTGCCTTGCGATTGGCTGGCAACCAGTTCAGGGTGTCCCCCGCCTACTGCCCGAAGACAGCTGGGACAGGCTCCGGCACCCCGCGACCCTTGTGAGGATAAAGAGGATCGGAAAATGGATGGATGGATGGATGGATAGAAGTAAAAAATCTCTAGCTTTTTTGTTTACACGCGTTTACGGCTAAGAATATATCGTACATTTCTGTATATTTGTATGAAAAAAAAAGTTTTGATTTTTTTACCCAAAATCTAATCGTATGTTGGACCAGTGTTTGCAAAACTATTTCTCTGCGATTGTATGGGCGGAAATGACGTCACTTTCCGACGTCAGCTGATCGGAGCTATTTCGTTGACGTAATTGTGTTTTTCCGGGTCGTGTGGGTGAAACAAATACGAGCTGGACCTCGGCGCGGTGCTGTCGAGCGTCCACTTCTGCTGTTGGGCACAGTGCAGCTGATCGCGGGTTGTTTTGGTCGTTACATCATCTGGGCCTGAAAATCAGCTGGGATGCTAAGCTAATGGGCTAGCTGTTGACAGTGAGCAGGTTTCGTGCTGGTCAGGGGTTAGCCTCCTAGCCACTCTCCACCCAAATCATGAACGTATATGACGCAAAGGAGTTGATTTTCTTTTGAGAACATCTAATCGGTTCATCAAAGAAGACTTAGGAGGCCCATGTCGGGAAGTCCGCGCAGGCTGTCAGAGGAATTCTCTCACACTCGGCATCGTCGTCCAGCTGTACGATGTGGCTGAAGTTGTTCTTTTTGCTCCTTTATTTCATCGTTTTGTTCATGTTAGCTCGGATATTCGAGGCCGTGGTTTGGTATGAGACTGGTGTGTTCGCGACACAGCTGGTCGACCCGGTTTCGCTCAGCTATAAGAAGCTGAAGACCATCCTGGAGTGTCGAGGGCTGGCTTACGCTGGGCTGGCTGAGAAAAAGGATGTCAGACAGCTGGTGGAGAAATCAGGTAGACGTCCTTACTGCATTTGGTGTTTCCAGCCTTTGCCGCTTATCCTCGTTTAGTTCATGTTACGCAGGTGAACCTTTGGTTGTCTACCGAGGCCTTCCCGAGCCAGCTTCTGTCAGCCAAATAGAGTGCATCCTACAAATACCTGTTTTAGCGTCTTCACTTCATGCATGTGAAAATCGCACCCTTGTCAATGTTACCATGAAGCCAGACAAATGATTTTCCAGGTTTGAAGCTTGAAAATGTGACACGAGTGTGGCAAACCACACATGTAGCTCTATTAACAATTTACAGTGTCCAAAACGATAAATTGGCCCCATAAAGCACTTTTAATATTGGTCCAAAAATGGCAGATTTTATGACGGGTTTTGACATTTTTATATACACATTAACACAATGCACCATAAGACAAAGATAATGCCATTTAAACATCACTCCTCTCAAAAATCCTTTGCTGATTTTTCTCTCTGTTGTTAAGTTAAACAAATGGTAACAAACAAAGTACTGTATTGTAAAACAGTCAAATGTTCTGTCTGTTATTTATTTGTTGTAAAATAATTATTTATTTTTTTTAATGGATCAGATGATTAATCGGATATCAGAATTTAAAGGGGAAGGCATGTCAAAAAATGTCTTGACAATAACATGTTCGATGCGCTCCACTCATCTCAAGATGGCTTTTTCTCTTCATCTTTGTTTACGTGGTTTGGTGACTAGATTCCAAGTGGTTCTTTGGTTCCATTGAAATTGTTTGTAGTGTTCAATTACTAGAGTCAGACATCATATATACGACTCAACAACCAATGTTTACAGCATTTGATGAAAAAAAAATGTTCTCAAAACCACAGGAGAGCTGACACATGGGGAGCTATATTCAGCCATCAAGAAGGAGAATGAGCAAACGGAAGCAGGTGATGCCAGCAGCACACATTTCAGTGGTGAGATGCACTTCTATGAATTGGTGGAGGACACTAAAGATGGCATCTGGTTGGTCCAGGTACGACAAAATTATATCACCGTACATATGAATGTTAGTACAGCATTTTTCTTGTGTGAGGAGAACAAACAGAGCACGATACAGCTTCTGAACTTCACCAAGTAGCATGGTTGTATAATTCATTGCAAAAGCTTGACATTGATGCAACTTTCCCCTTTTTGTTCTTGTATATGGAGCATTTTTCAACCAATGCCTGTTAATTGTCTATTAAAAGTAGTTAGTTTTAATTAGTTTTCACTGCAGGTTTATTCATTTTTACTAGTTTTAGGTTGTTGTTTTTTTGGGGGGGGGATGCTTTGTTTAAGTTATTTTTTAGGTATTCATTTCAGTAAATGGGCGGCCCAGTAGTCTGGTGGTGAGCACGTCGGCTTCACAGTGCAGAGGTATCGGGTTCAATTCCAGCTCCGGCCTCCCTGTGTGGAGTTTGCATGTTCTCCCCGGGCCTGTGTGGGTTTTCTCCGGGTACTCCGGTTTCCTCCCACATTCCAAAAACATGCATGGCAGGCTGATTGAACACTCTAAATTGTCCCTAGGTATGAGTGTGGGCGTGGATGGTTGTTCGTCTCTGTGTGCCCTGCGATTGGCTGGCAACCGATTCAGGGTGTCCCCCGCCTACTGCTCGAAGACAGCTGGGATAGGCTCCAGCATCCCCCGCGACCCTAGTGAGGATAAAGCGGTTCGGAAAATGAATGAATGGATGAATAATTTCAATAAAATGTTTTATTTTCATTTTCAATTTGGTGTGCCAGTCCGAGGCCGGGCGTGGCCGACCTCACCGCGGCCTCGCTTGAAGAGTGTGAGAAATGTTGCGTTTGCCGGAAGGCTCGCCGCCGGCTCACGGAGTGGCCGCTGGCGACGTGGCGGTGGGCTTTGCCGCTGGGCAGCCTGGTGAGTGGTGGGGGCGTCTCGGCCTAGCTGCTAAGTGGGCGTGCCAGGGCAGGAGCGGGCGGTGCTCGCAACTCCTTTGGTGCTGAAGAACGTCCTGCAGGCTGAAGGTGCCGTACGCTCAAACACCAGCGTAAGCCCGAGCCGGCAGAAGGCCTCTAATGGTGGGTTATGGCTGTGGACCACCCCCACTACTCCTCCTCCTTGCGTAAATGTTTTGAACCCGTAGCCTGGCTCTCTAAAACCCCATCTGGCTGCCGAGCCGCTGTCATGACATCATCCTAAAGCCGGCTGCTGCAACAGACGTAAATATGAATTCATATATGGTTCATTCATGAAACAGCAAATAGTAATGAAGTCGCATGTGTGGGTGAACGTGAAGAAGTGGACCTTTCAGAGCAGCGGAGGTCTAGCCGGGGCGGCCGGCGGCTTTCCCGAATACACTTGTCGGGCATCCTGCTGGCTGCTTGAGAAAGTTGCTGTGTGTTTAATTTGCAGAGGTGGTCTGGAGGTGGCTCCATCAATCTTATACATATAAGATTGTGGAACCAATTGTTTTCTTGAATTGAGCGGAACTGGTGCTGAGATAGCAGTAGTGTTCAGAGATGGGTGAATAATGGGTGGATGATAACACAATGTTTTTTTGTTTTGGAGTTCTGGTGAGGAATTAGTGCTTTAACATGGCTAAAAACCATCCATCCATCCATCCATTTTCGGATCCGCTTAATCCTCACAATTGTCACGGGGCACGCTGGAGCCTATCTCAGCTGTCCTCGGGCAGTAGGCGGGGGACACCCTGAAATGGTTGCCAGCCAATCGCAGGGCACACATCGACCAACAACCATCCGCGCTCACATTCACACCCAAGGGCAATTTGGAGTGGTCAGTCAACTTGCCTTGCATGTTTTTGAAATGTGGGAGGAAACCATAGTACCTGTAGAAAAGCCACGCAGGCACGTGGAGAACATGCAAACTCCACACAGGAAGGCCGGAGCCAGAATCGAACCCTGCACCTCTGCTCTGTGAGGCTGAAGCGCTAACCAGTTCGCCACCAGGCCGCCGCTAAAAGCTATAGAAAAATAAATGTTGATATAATACAAAAGCTATCGAAAAATAAATGTTGATTTTTCATGATACACGCAAACATAATAAAAACAACCATCCATAAATCAAATACAGGTTCTATTTAACAGTCTGCAGACTTTGTAGTCCATTAAGTGCAGTGCATAATGCTGTTTCTAAAGTTCGATGCATCACAACCAACGTGAAATAAAGTAAGGATGGTTTCGCTTGTTGACCAAGTTTCCAACTTCTAAATTTGTAGCATGGTTTTCTCTTGAGAAATATTCCACACATAGTGTGGCACTGCAAGCCACCTACCTACCAGCTCTTATCTGTAAGCCGTCGTTAAACTGGATGGATGGAATGGCTGAAAAGTGCTTGTGATTTATTTCACTGCAAGTTCAACCCGGTTGTACTGTGTACAGGAGAGCTTTGTTCTGTAGCCTCACGTTTCGGACTGAACCAACTCCCAGACGTTGGACCTTCCGGCTACTGACCATGCAGCAATACCAAAATAAATATATTTAAAATCAACCCAAAAGCATATCGATTACAATGTATGAAATTAATTGATGAAGATGAAAATGAATGATCGGTTTGCTATAATTACGGTTGTTTCTCATTAGTTTTGTAAACACCGTTTATAATTTTATTGATTTATTTCCCAATTAAAATGTTTGTTATTTCTCTGCCTGCAACCGGTTCGGGGTGTAGCCCGCCTGCTGCCTGAAGACAGCTGAGATAGGCTCCGGTACGCTCGCGACCCTCGAGTGGATCAGCAGATTTGATAATGGATGGATGTTATCTCTTTGCAGGTCATTGCTCAAGACCGAGAAGCTCTACTCAGTAAGTCCAACTGGGGGAAGATAGTACAAAAAGTGTCCCAGTTTGGAATCCGAACTGGAACTTTTAACTGCTCTCATGACCACAGGTTGGTTGGAACTGCACCATTACGATCAAGGAAAATTGAAGAGCAAAATCGCTGTCTTTATTCTTGCTTTATTTCCCCTGAAGGAATGACAGTTACTCAAACTGAACAATGCGGAGTTTGGCTGTTGAAGATGTCATAGCTTATTTGGTGATGGCTTGTCAGAAATGACATATACCGTATTGGCCCGAATATAAGACGGCCCTGATTATAAGACGACCCCCTCTTTTTCAAGACTCAAGTTTGAAAAAAGACTTTTTGAACACCAAATTAATTTTTCTACAAAAAATAATTACAGTACATCTGAAACAAATGATTATAACAATATATTTGAGAGAAAAAGCATGTTATTTTGCCTCATTCAAATCTTAATATCTGAACATTTAAATATGTAAACTAAAGTGCAATCATATTCGTAAATGAATGGCTTCTGGTTTTTGAAATGTAAATTACATCATAACTTCTCCTCAGCTGCCGGTTAACCTGGCCAATCTTCGACCCACTTTTCTCCAGATTGTCGCTACGTTTCTCCATTTTCTGTTATCTCTTCTATTATTTTCTTCTCTTTTCTTTCTTACCGCTATTTTTTTTATTTTTCTTCTTCTACTACCGCTATTTTTATTTTTATTCTTCGTGACAGGGGTTCACTTTGGCCTGGGGAGTCAAGTTCAGCATTCGCTTCAGTGATATCTGGCGCCATCTAGCGTCGTGAATGGGTATGTCTAGACCCTGAATATTAGACGACCCCCACTTTTTCAGTCTTATTTCAATGCAAAAAACACCATCTTATATTCGGGCCAATACGGTACGTAAAAAAAAAAGGCGGGGGGGGGTGTTTCCTTTAAAATGTCTAGCACTAGTTCGAAAACTATAGTTCACTATTTGACCTTCACATAATTTTGGTGGCACCTGTACACTGGTTGGTAATATGTAGACTATAACATGGTGTTTTATTAGTGTGGCACGAATATAAGAAGGATTTGCTGCAAAATAATTTGAGGCCAGCATGTATCGTCAATGTTTTTTAATAATGACAACTTTATCCATCATCGAATAACAAATGCCGTCACGCTGCACTGTGTTGCTATACAGTAAGAGTCATAATGAAAAAATACCAAGCGGCCGTGGCTCAGTCAAGTGAAATAAATGGTGAGAGGTGTTCTTTTTATTTTGGTCCTTGAAAAGTATGTCTCCACATGAAAATGCTTGTGCAATGTGCATTGTTGGAGTGCCACTGCCAGGTCATTTTTGTTTTTCTTTGAAGCAGTGACATGTATTTGCTTAACACAATGCCTTCATTTTAGTGGGCTGAGTACACAGTCATATCCATTAATGCAATTGTACTAATAAATAATAATATATTTTGCACATTGCCTAGTAAACCAGGATAAAAAAAATCCGAGACGCAAATTTTCTGTATAATGACCCTGATGAGTAAGAGTAGGCCAGGAAATGCACAGATATGGATGTATTGCTGTTGAAGCACAATATAATTTCCTGTGAAGGAGTCATTTTGTATTTGATATGACTGTCTATCTGCGTGTGCGTGTGTGTGCGTGTATATATATATTTTCATATTTTACTTCCTAGGGCAGCCCTGTAGAAAAATAAAATAGAAAAATAGAAAAAATAGAACTAGCTGTATGTCAGTTGTTGTACAGATCAAATTTCTTGAAAGTGTCCTCACCATCTCATATTAACAAACTAGTAAAAAGTGCAGTGGCGGCACATGACGCCACTCTGCGTTCTCTCCACAAGGTCGTGTATCCGACGAGGCTGGCAGCGTTCCACTCTGGTCATGTCAGTCCCGCAGACGTCAGCATCGAAGGGCAAAGTCATGCTGAAAGAATACGACGGCCGCCGCATCGAACCCGAGCACATCTTCCGTTGGATGACCTCCCAGATGTCTCACCGCATCAAGACGCTGTGTCGCTCGGAGAAATTGCTGGAGGAGTGGCGCCCCGACCCGCTCCACCCGTTAAAGATGTTTCTGTTCGCACCCCTGCCTCAGCCGCCCGTTTTCTTCTCCTCGCTCTCTGTCAAGTTCACCGGCAGGATCGAGTTCATATTCGTGGACGTAAGTCACTGGGACAACCGCAGCAGCCTGTTGGAGATTGGCGTGACACAGAGCCCCGCCTACATCCTGAAGATGCCAGAGGGCATCTATCACTATGGCAACAGGTTCACCATTCAGTTGAAACAGATTCCGGGCATCTCATTGTTGAACGTTGACCAGCACTTTTTTTCAAATGACTCTTTATTTTTTTGTTCATTCTCCGCAGTACTGGCGAGTTCTTGTCCGTGGCAGCCATGGACACCTTCCTGCGTTCGGTCCAACCAGAGGTCAATGACCTTTTTGTCCTCAGTCTTGTCCTGATCAACCTGTTGGCGTGGATGGATCTCTTCATTACACAGGTGACTTTGACTCCACTCGAATAGTTTCATTTGATTTGCATGGAATGTATAGGTTGACTGTGTCTCAAGTGATACCTTCATTCCAAATTGTGTCGACACCAAAAATGCTCACAATGCGTCATACAAACTGTCGAATCAGCAGGAAGCGCAGAAGCCGCTGCTTTATTTCCTCGCGAAGGCCACACAAGTGAAATCAAACTATTCGTTAAAAGTGTGGCGGAGCCATGACTGACTATCGTCAGTCTTATTCCATTTTGATCAAGCACATTGTGTGAGGTGTATATTAATGGTGATCATTTTTATGGGCAGGGAGCAACGGTGAAGCGGTTTGTTGTTCTAATCCGAACGCTTGGGACCTACAATTCCATCCTTTTGGTGTCCTGGCTTCCATTTCTGGTAGGAAATTACATGTCGTTCTGCAAAAACACTCATTGTGTTCGTCGTTTATCACCGCTTCTAATGAATCAATGACAGTCACACCGTCAGCTTGTCATGATAATTCCTCCATCGACTTAGCGTTGGATGAATAAAAAGACCACCGTAGTTGTTTTCCAGACTCGATAAATGGTATTTTACTGAATGTGCATGTTTGTTTAGACACGTCATCAATCTTCATTCAGGACGCTTCGTCCCTCTCCTGTCAGTCACGTTGCTCGCCGATTTGGTCGTCAGCGCACATGCATACTCGGGGCGGAACGGCTTTTGAAAAAGGGTATGGCTCAACGGTTTCGGTTGGCCTCACAGGTGTTCCTTTGCTTTGTAGGCACGCGCAACTCTTTCTCATTTGCACGGGCATACACTAGATAGAGAAAGATGTCCATCCATCCATTTTCTGATCCGCTTTATCCTCACAAAGGTCGCGGGGGGTGCTGGAGCCTATCCCAGCCGTCTTCGGTCAGTAGGCGGGGGACACCCTGAACCGGTTGCCAGCCAATCGCAGGGCACACACAGACAAACAACCATCCGCGCTCACACTCACACAACAATTTGGAAGGCCCAATCAACCCGTCATGCATGTTTTTGGAATGTGGGAGGAAATCACAGTACCCGGAGAAAACCCACACAGGCACGGGGAGAAAATGCAAACTCCACACAGGGAATTTGGGGTTGGAATCGATCCCCAGACCTCTGCACTGTGAGGTCAACGCACTAACCAATTGACCACCGGACCGCCCAGAGAAAGATCTGTTATTATAATTAAAAAGAAACACTCAACAGGAATAATTTTAATGCTGGGAACATACTTCCTCTGATCATTTTTTTTAACTTTTAACCGAACTGCAGACTTCTGACAGGCAGTCCGAATTGCGTAACAAAAATTAATATATGCCGATTTCCCAAACAGCCATTCCAGCCTTGTGCAACCAAGTGAAAGAAAACCTGATGGAGATAAAACACGTCATTTTATTCCGAGTCTGTGGTTATATGTGTTGTTCTTTTTTTTTTTTTTTTTTTTTTTTTAACAGAGCCCGAGTTATTTTTATTGCTATTTTCAGCAAAGATATGTTATTATTATTTATTATACAAGAGTTCAATATTCTTGAGGATCGAAAGATAATCGCTCTGAAAAAGGATGCACTATAATTGTCTTTGCTCAAAAAGCATCACGATGTCGTTGCCATCAAAAGAAATATTGATCGTGATAGTTTCTGGGGAAATAAGTTGTCCTGAAAAATGTGTTATTGTGACATGCCTAGTGGACAGAGCTTTATTTTGGCTCGCTCCCACAAGAGCAAACTGCTGCAGTTATCTGCGATGCCGCGTTTCAGCTCCTTCCACAGATGGTCAGTTGGATTTTGTTCAGCGCTAAAGTAAGGCCACTTCAGAACAATCCATTTTGCTCTTGGTCCTTATTTGGTGTTTATTAGCTGAAGGTGTGGGGCGGGTTGTCATAATCCTGTCAGTAGGCCCATGACCCGCAACAATCTCGTTTCAGTCTTTTCTTGTGGTACCATCATTTTTTTTTTCATTAGGGTTGTGCCCCCATGAGTCTATTTGACCTTGTAAACCTTTTTTCGTTATGATTACTGTTGTAGTTTAGTAGTACACGATACCGAATGACGTTTCCATGTCGTTTATACCTCTCTGTGGTGACACTGAGCTATTGGAAGCGTTTGAGTCGAGATATTGAAGTCGGTGACGAATCCCCTCCTCTTTTTGCCAAGGCCCTCCTCCAGCTGTCCTACCTGGACACCCTGTATGGCTACAGTCTGAAGTTGCTTCGCTACGCTGACACCACCACGCTGGCCAGCGTGGTGAGATCCGACTGGACCTTCTATTCATCCCACCCGGCTCTCTTCCTATCCACTTACCTGGCCCACGGCCTGCTGGTCGATTATTTTGAGAAAAAGCGCCGCTGCGGCAACAGAAGCCAAGAGGACAGCAGCACTAACTTGGAGTGGCTGGCCAGTCTGTGGGAGTGGTACACCTCCTATCTACTTCACCCAATCGCATCGCTTCAACAGGTGCCATCAGACTGGGAGGATGACCCCAGCTTCCTTTTTGAGCGTTTGGCCTTCCCCGATCTTTGGCTCCGCCCGTTAGTGAGCATGGATTACATTAAAGCTTTACCCGCCTGGAAGTTCCGATGTGGCGGCGCAGATGAGCCCGAAGAGGAGACCGACAGTTGCCGCTCAGATACGGACAGTAGTGAGTCGAGTGACTACGCGCCACCACCAAGCGGCCAACGGCAGGAGAGCGCACGGGATGGCGACAAGCGCTCTGTCGACAGTAACGCCGAGTGCGCGTGCGCTGCCGCGGCATCGTCGCGCCGCCGTCGCCGAGGCGACACTGATATCCCGTCAGCTGACAGCGTTGCTCGACATGAGTGCGGGGAGCGGTCGGGGTGGCCCCGCAACATCCTGTGGTGCTCCGAGTGTGTTGTGTGCCTGGAGAACTTTGTGAGTGAAGAACTACTGATGGGTCTGCCCTGCGGCCACGCCTTCCACCAGCAGTGCATTGTGGTGTGGCTGGATGCGGGCCGACACTGCTGTCCCGTGTGTCGCTGGCCCAGCTACAAGAAGAAGCAGCAGCAGCAGCCGCCACCGCCGCATGTGCACGGTAGTCTTAGTTGGGACACTTCATAAAAGGAGCCCTCCCTCTGTCCATGTCTTCTCTTCCTCTTCTCCAATCATATTTGGGTTCATTAGCGCAAGAAGGAAGTCTATAGCACAACTTGCTTGATGTTAGGGTGAGACGTGGGAGGGATGCCAAAGGTAACTGTGTGTGTGTGTGTGTGTGTGTGTGTGTGTGTGTGTGTGTGTGTGTGTGTGGTGTGTGTGTGTGTGTGTGTGCGTGCGTGCGTGCGTGCGTGCGTGCGTGCGTGCGTGTGTGTGAGATGCAAGTTGCTCTCATGACCGTCAATATGCTTGTTTCCATTTCTGTGCTGAACATCGTGTCTTCATGCTCCCATCTGCTAATAAATGCGTAATGGCCAGTCACCATGTGTCTCTTGAAAATTTGGGGCGTTCGTGGAATTTCTTTAACATACCAGCTTCAACAGTGCAGCATTGTAATTGATTATACAAATGGGTATATGTTTGGCTCAGTGGCGGATGCTGGTCTGTCAAGGAAGGGAAGCTCAATTTCGGCCTACATCATAAAACGTGTCCGTTTATTTATACGTGAATTCTACTCTCCGTTCCTTTTCAAAAAAATGAAAAGGATGCCTTCCACATAAGATCGGTGGTTGGCTCATTTCGCTGTCAATCAAAAAGAGATTCAGCCTCAGACCGATCATCCAATCATCATGCAGAAAGCTGAGTTTCCGGGCCAGCCTATAAACGCCCACTGTCCATAGACTCCTAGACACGCTGCGTGTCCGACGGGCGGGACAAAACCAACATTTATCCAATTACTCGTCTCGTTTCAATGCATTGGGACAACCGACACCGAACTCTCGACGCCCGTCGTCCGCGTGGTCGACGCTCCGTGTCCACACAGTTTAAAGCACAGTTAAGCTGTGGGAATGAATGAGAAGAGAGTCGCGTCGTAACCAGTAAGAAGAAGCTGTTTTGGAACAAAAATTGAGAGCGTTGTAGCGCATATTTAGTCAACGACATGTCCGCACAATTGTACGTACACACAATATATTTGATCACATACTTTTTGACATTTTAGGGGAAGCTTAGCTTCCCTTGCAGTTTTAGAACAATTGCCTCTGGTTTGGCTCGAATCAAATGCGTCAATACGTTGGGCAGTCTCAGCAGTCAGTTCGACTAAGCATGTCATCAAATGTTCTTGATTTGAATAAAGTCATGTTATGGGCGACATCCAAATGAAGTACTTCAATGCAAATAAAGTCAAGCATTATTACAAGTGTAACATGCTTACACTTATGTACGTTTCCGCAATTAAATGAAAGCCAGTACAAATATCAAAAATGTGGCAAATAAAAAATACATACTTTGGATTGACTATCCGCAAGGTATTTCATGACACAGCGCGGGCTGATGTCATGGCTCCTCGGTAGCATCCATCCATCCATTTTCCGATCCGCTTTATCCTCACAAGGGTTGTGGGGGGGGTTCTGGAGACTATCCCAGCTGTCTTTGGGCAGTGCGGGGGACACCCTGAACCGGTTGCCAGCCAATCGCAGGGCACACACAGACGAACAACCATCTGCGCTCATACTCACACCGAGAGACAATTTAGAGTACAGTATTCAATCAGCCTGTGCATGTTTTTGGAATGTGGGAGGAAACCGGAGTACCCGGAGAAAACCTACGCAGGCCCGGGGAGAACATGCAAACTCCACACAGTAAGGCCGGAGCTGGGATCGAACCCACGACCTCTGCACTGTGAGGTCGATGCGCTAACCACTGGCCCACCAGGCCGCCCCCTATTGTAGCAATTTAAGATAATTTGTCATAATGTAATAGTAATAATAATTTAAAATAACCCCACACAACAAAACCTCTCCATCTAACTGTCCATTAAATCTATAGACAGGCAACATGTTTAATTCTTCTAATGTTGCGTGTGTCGAGATGAAAACAAACCGGTTGCAGGTCTGATACTAAATGCTATCATAGATTGGTACAGACAGAATGATCATTCAAACTCCAAACCAGTTACTGAATGTGTGTGGCATGTCAAAAACTGCAAATTTCAGTCTAAATTTAAGAGCATAATGCAGGGGACCGCAAATCCTTGCTGATTGGCAAAAACATACAAGACGAATTGTCATCAGGTAAATGTGTTTTAAGTGTTCCTTTTTCATGATAAAGTTTTATTTATTTTTGGTTGTGGCAGCACTGCAATAACACCAGGTGGTGGCAGTAACACACAACATCAGTGTAACATTTTAAAACCGGATGTGTGCGTCATTTCTTGGCCCAATAAAACCCAGAGAAAATGCAGACGATTTACTAAATATTATTATACTTATTGATCCATCCATTTACTCTGACTCTTGAAAAATTACAAAAATATATACCTACAAAACTACTTGAGACTGAATTTGTGGCGTCTGAAAAGACATAATTATGTATTTGGGACCAACAGTTTTGCACTTAGTATGACAATTGGGGAGTAACTGCACATTTCACGGAGACTTGTGTCATCGGAGTGACTTACCTTTTTTAAAAGCAGTGCGAGTACTTCTGTATATAAAAACAAAAACAAAAAAATTGGGACTGTTTTTTTGGGGGGGTGTGGGTTGCCATGTTACCATGCAAGAATAGGTGATGTCCAAATGCTCAACCATGGAGGGCAACTTTATTAAGCACGTGTTTAATAGCATCTTTTTTTTTTTTAGATGCTGTATTTTATTTTTAGTATCGTTTTATTAACGGGTCTTAGTTGTTTGATGTCTTACAGTGTTAAAAATAAAATCTATATGTTCGCAAAGTAAATTTAGGACATGAAGCAATGCGAGGCCGTGGATGAAAAAAAAGACATCGATATTCTCAATTGTGTGTTTCATTGAAATCTGAAGAGGCCCAGATTTTACCAATAATCTGCAAAATCCTCATTTAAAATGCTAATTTTATGAATACTGGACCACCTTCTTATGGTTTCTTTGTTTACCCTTTTTTTTAAATCATGACCCCACAAATCCTTTGGGTAGTCTACACGTTAGGTTGTTCAGTAATAAGATGCTGAAAATATCAAGACAGCACAAGGTTTCAAATCAAAGAAAATCTATTGATAGAATACAAGAACGATACAGAAATCTGCATTGAATATCAAAATATTTAGTGTATAGTTATATTTCTCCCGGGTAATATATCCCTCACCTCTGTCAAAAAAGTCTCCTAGGTTCCTAAAAGGACTGAAGAAATTCACTTGGAATTTAAAAAAAAAAAAAAACACAAACACATTTATAAATAGTATCATCATTATTTGTGTCTGAATTTTACTTGGATCTATAATTACTCTTGGTGGTTTCAAGTTATAGTCTATAGGTTGTTACAACATGTCTTTTGCCTGTAGACATTTAACAATATTCAACCGAGGGGTCTTTTATTGGCGCAGTGCCAGCAGGGCTCCTAAAAAAATCATGGCGCAGATCCATTGGGTTGTTGGCAAGTGCAAACTACCAGAACTGTTGAGGAGATTCTGAACACGAGACCAGGAACCGTTATTTGGCAAAGGTTCCACTTCCAGCGTCCGACATAAGACGTTATAGACGTCCACAGCTTGGATAGGAGCAGCGCGGAAATTCTGCTTGAAGTCTACATGAAAGGAAGAGAACAATGTTATATTTTAAGAGCAGGTAACTGATTTTTACACTTGTATGACAATGTTAAAATGTTACTTTTAAAGACTCCCTGTAAAGTTAAGACAATAAAGTACATATATTGTAACTTTTATGATGTCTGTCTTAAACCGTGTTATCTATACTCTTAAACGCCATCCATCTCCTTGTGCTCACATGCATCTGAAATGAGATTGCGGGGTCAGCTCATCATTGTGGATGGTGTAAAGTTGCCCATTGACGATTAGCGAAGTAAAGCTAGCTGCTAGTTAGCCAAATGCCAATGGGCATATGGACCTTACGATTATTGGCGATGAACTAATTAAGGCGAGCTGGTTGTTAGCTAACTGCCAATTGGCCACATTTCGTGTTATCAGCTTTAATTTATTTGGTTTTCCTCTTTCTTTTTACATCCAAAATTTTGTTTTTTATTTTAAAGAATTTGTTCAACAACATTTACTAGTCTATATCCTCATTGATTTGTAAAGTTTCAAGAGAGTAAAATTATTTTTTACTCTTATTAGGTAATTAAGTTTCTTCAAACATTGCTTGCACATACATGTAGTTTACTGGAACACATCAATTAAATTACTATTAATTCCTGTGCTCTGTCTATTTTCTTTTTATCTGAACTAATTGAAGTCACAGCATCCCAGAATGGGTCATGGGGTTCAACTTTAAATAGAACTGTCAAGTTTTTACTTTAGTCAGGTTGTTCTCTGCTTGAGAAATCTGAAGCAAAATGAGGTTTAACCAGTTCAAATCCAATTTACTGTAAGTACCAGGTCCTGCTGCCAAGAAAAAGCCGCCCATGTCTCGAAAATCGTTGTCGTAACCATGCCAGCCATTTTGCCATGCCGAGGGCTGCCCACTGGAGTCATTTTTCCAGTACGGAAGATGAGCCTTATTCTGGACAGAACACATTGACATGCACAAAATATATAACATAAATATATCCATCCATCCATCCATTTTCTAATCCGCTTATCCTCACAAGGGCGTGCTGGAGCCTATCCCAGCTGTCTTTGCGCAGTAGGTGGGGCGACACCCTGAACTGGTTGCCAGCCAAACATAAACATAAATACAGTCAAATCTCGGTTTTCGACCGTCTCTGTTCTCGACCAAATTGGTTTTCGACCAGAAAATTCATGATTTTTACTCCCCCGGTTACGACCGAAAATCGGTTTTTGACCAAACTAAGCAAACCCAAATACGCCACTTGACTCCTCTCGGCTTCCTTACACGAGGAAGTGACACTTTCTCGTGTAGCATTCATTATGAGCAGACGTGTTTGTTGTGATTCGTGCAAACATGTTTTTATGTTATTTCTGCATATTTTGTATTAGCCCTTAATCATGGGCTAATAAAATAGTTTCGGATTTCCAACAAATCACTTTTCAAACAGCCTTCTGGAACAGATTATGGTCGAAAACCGAGGTATGACCATATACACAAATATAAAATATCTGCAGTGTCTGAACAAAACATAAACAAGATGATGTAATTGTCAACTTCACATATACGGTCATTAATATTTGAGTAGATATATGTGAATCTAGTTTGAGTATAATAAATACAGTGGTGGTAAGTACACTAAGACGTAATGATGACGTACCTGGGCAATGAACCAGCCTGGCTCAGCCACCAGTGTCAGAGGGGCGACAAACTTTCCTCTTTTATAATGGAAACGTTCGGGAATCTCCACTCTGGCATAAGCATGCATGTTTGGGACCTTGGACAAAGCTGCATGCACCTGCAAAAAACACATGTGGAGCAAACAATGGCACACATCTGCAGGCATCAAACTCCGGTCTCACCTGTTGGAACTTGGCTCCTTTGACCCACAAACTGACGACTGGTCCTCTGTCCATCATCTTGATAATGTCTGACATGTTGATATACTTGTCCAGCTCTATCACCTTGTCCATCCATTCAATTTTTGTCATGCCGTGGTCAGAAAATAGCACAACGTTGACCTGATTCAACATGTTCTTCTCCTGCAAAAAAAATAAATAAATAAAAATCCCATGAACAGAGGATGCGAATGAGAACTAATTAGTTGACTGAGAGAAAAGAGAGGTCAACCTGTATCTGTAACAATATCTACAGCTTACTAACTTTAATTTTGTCGTTCAGCATCTGCATTGCCGTGTCCAGTTGTTGCACTGCTGTTTTGATCTGGGGAGAGTCTGGACCGAAGTGGTGTCCCTCTACGTCTATTTTCTCGTAATATATCGCTGCCATGGTTGCATCGCCTGACCTACGCATGAACAAGACACACACATTAGCATGTATGCATGCAAACATTTAAACAAAACTACTAAAAACGACAAAACGGTAACTGGAAACATCCACTGATCTCCAAAGACAAAATGCAGTTGAAAATCAACATCCATCCATCCATCAATTTTCTGAACCGCTTTATCCTCACTCGGGTCGTGAGGGGTGCTGGAGCCTATCCCAGCCGTCTTTGGGCAGTAGGCGGGGGACACCCTGAACCGGTTGCCAGCTAATCGCAGGCAACACATAGACAAACAACCATCCATGCTCACACGCACACCAAGGGACAATTTAGAGTGTTCCATTAGCCTGCCCTGCATGATTTGGAATGTGGGAGGAAAACAGAGTATGCGGAGAAAACCCACGCAGGCCCGGGGAGAACATGCAAACTCCACACAGGAAGGCTGGAGCCGGAATCGAACCCTGAACCTCTGCACGGTGCGACCGGATTGCTAACCAGTCGACCACCGTGCCGACCGGAAAATGAATACATATTTAACGAACCACCATTTTGTTATTTTTACTACGTTGAACAAATGGTCAGGTTTCTCCCTAATCCTATTTGGTGACCGACTGAATTACAAATGTTGAAGCGGAAATGAGGAATATCTTGAATTTGCACCTGCAGTTTTTAACAAGTGAATAATCCCCACACTTCCGCGCTAATCTTCTTTGCTGGCGAAAAATATATATTTTTTGTCCCCTGCTTTCTGCTACGTTCCAAAGCATCATGACCTGCGGGGGCAACTGTCATATTTGATCTTCGATTGTTTGTTGTCATGGTACACGCTGACAGTGAGAGGCCAAAAGACAAACGAGTAGGCATGACTCTCAGTAACGCTAAATTGTGTGAAGAAAATCGTGGTCTACAAATGCAGATCATTTGTCCTACGCCGTTTGGTTTTACAGACACGTTGTTCCTACCTGAGCATGTCGAGAGAACGCTCAATGGAATCCGTTAGGTTTGCTATCGATGGATTGTAGCTGTACTCTTCACAGAAGGTTGGGCGAACTCCCAAAATCTCCACCTCACAGCCTACAGACACACATGGACAAATGTGAGATGCCATAGATGTTTACGTCACAGCATTTATAGTTAGATATGGCAGATGCTGCTGCCCTGATCCGCACAGCGAATTTGTATCTCAATTCTGAATCTGATTTAATGAAAAACCAAAAACACCATAGCATTTTGCTTGGTGATTTTAACAACGATAGCCTTGCCTCCTTGTCTGTTTTATTCAACTGCTAAATACATGACAATACATATAACGTAAGCCTTCGATTCAAGGGGCCAACCGGCCCTCTCCCCATGATTCTGTCTCACAACGTGACTCGGCTACATCCCCGCTCACATTGCAGCCTTGTTGGGACATGGCGGCCGTCCACCGACCCTACACTAGTCCATCCATCTTGACCATCTGGGGTTGCACGGCACTCCTCGGTAAACAATCTCCTGTTGCAATACCACTCAATCATTTGGCTGCTATGTTTAGAACCTTTGGAACATCGTCAAGCACATATCTAGGAGGGTGGGAGGTAGTTGGCATCCAAACAGCAGCTTCGGGATGGTATCCTGATATCCAACCAATAAAGACGTGCGGAGCTGCTCTCAAATAAGAGGTCCAATGTTAAAACGGAATTGGACCTGTTAAGATGTTTTTGATTGAAATAGTTTGTGATTTCCGAAAAGACATCCTTCTAATGCTGCAAGGTTAACAAATAACTCTTTTCGGTTACCTATAAAACATCTTGAAAGACGGCTGTGCATAATACGTACTTTGGAACAGTGCATTTGAACAAAAACTATACGGTGTCATATAGCAGGCTTTCTCTCTTATTTTATTTTAAAATGCATGAGAGTATGATCTTGATCTTGAGGATGAAATTGTGTGAAAACCACCTGGCCAGTAGTACATAAAAACTTTCTTTCCAAGCTTCTGCAAAGTGACCCATAATGGCTCTGATCCATTCCACCAGAGAGGCAATCTGCTGTCGGCATTGGTCCCAATCAGAAACTCCTTTCCAGAGGATTCCTCCCACATGTAGTTTCCCGTCATCTGATGGACATCACAGTGACGACCTGTAAAAAACCCCCAGAGAATTCATGATCCAACATCAACCATTTTCGAGAGCATCTCGCCTCATTCGGGTTGCAGATGAGCTGAAGCCTATGACAGCTGACTGTCGGAGAAGCGAGGGAGACCCTGGATGGGTTGCAGGGCAGATACACTCAACTCAACTGTACTCATAGAGCACTTTAACCCTTTCATGCACCAATAATGATAACATGTAACCTGATGACATAGGCTATTAACCAAAGGGTTAAAATAACTATTGCTGAAAATCTTGGGTTTCTGGAGCCTATCCCAGCCGTCTTTGGGCAGAAGGCGGGGCACACCCTGAGCCGGTTGCCAGCCAATTGCCAATCGCATCGTCATGGATGCTTTTGGAATGTGGGAGGAAACCGGAGTACCCGGAGAAAACCCACACAGACACTGGAAAACACTCAAACTCCACACAGGAAGGCCGGAGCTGGAATCGAACCCGCTACCTCTGCACTGTGAGGTTGACGCGCGAACCACTCGAGCACCGGGCCGCCTTGTGTCACAATAACAAAGCTAAAAACAAAGACAAATAACAAATAATAAAATTGTAGAAGTTACATAAAGCAATGAATCAACAATTTTATACAGTGTATACATTGCCTATACATTGATTACCTTCAAAGACTTACATTTTTATGACATTTTCATACAGTGCGCTACATCATTCATTCATTCATTTTCCGAACCACTTGATCCTCACTAGGGTCGCGGGGGGTGCTGGAGCCTATCCCAGCCGTCTTCGGGCAGTAGGCGGGGGACACCCTGAATCGGTTGCCAGCCAATCGCAGGGCACACAGAGACGAACAACCATCCACGCTCACATTCACACCTAGGGACAATTTAGAGCGTTCAATCAGCCTACCATGCATGTTTTTGGAATGTGGGAGGAAACCGGAGTACCCGGAGAAAACCCACGCAGGCCCGGGGAGAACATGCAAACTCCACACAGGGAGGCCGGAGCTGGATTCGAACCCGGTACCTCTGCACTGTGAAGTCGACATGCTAACCACTGGCCGCCCCGCGCTACATCATGATTCAAAAAAAAAAAAAAAGCTCACGCAGATGTTAGAATAGGAAAAAGTGATGAGTGGAGAAGTTCAGGTGAGGCTGAGGTGGAAGGCATTGACCATTGACGGATTCACACCAAGGCATGTGCAACATGAATCTTTTCTTTCACCACTGTCCCACTTTTTAACAACAGCAACCTCCGTTTCCATGGCAATTGCCTGCCGTTTCTTATCACGACCACTATCATCGCTTGTGTTGCGTTTTTTGCCGCCACCACCGCTATTATTTAGCGGGGAAAGGGGAACTACGGTACCGTATTGTATGATGGCACGCACTTGAAAACATGAAGTTGTGACCGCAATCTGGCATTTTATCTGTCAGCATTTGCTCGCATCTACAAACGTTCGCAAGTTGTATTTTTGTATCTATGCATACTATTGTAGTATTCCTAGTGCAAGTATGCGTCGTGTAGTTTTTGGTTCCATTTTAAAATGCACTCAACATTTACAGCCAAAAATGTCAAGTCCACAGCATCACCTTCAATTTAAAATCCACCAACATGTATCAACATGTTACGCATGCTGGTACAAGCTACAAAGTTTAATCAAAGTTGAATGTACGAACATTTTAATTGTCTTTATTTTTAGTTTGTATATACCTTACAGAATTCAGGCTGTAAGCTAATGATGGTTATAAAAGAGCAGCTGCGTGCTAGTGCAATATTCTCCTATTTACATCTGATCCGATTAACCACTGAATTGTAACTGCTATTGGTGACTCATCAAATAGCAAAATAATCGTTTGTGTCAATCCTACGTGAGAATTGTTATTGCATTGCCTACACGGACTGGCTAAGTGATCAACATGTTATTCATGTGAAACGCATAAAACGTGCTAGGGCAGCGGTGTCAAATTCATTTTTGTCAGGGGCCACATTGTAGTGACCGTTTCCCTTGGAGGGCCGCCATGACTGTGAAAACATATAAAGAAGTCAAGAAGAATGGTTCACTGAACGATCGTTAAGTTAGTGTAATGAGGGGTTTGGTAACAATAAAATGCTTACAATATCTCGCTTATTTATTACATATGAGAAGTTTAAATCTTGGTACAAATTTTAGCAATCATCATAGAAGTTGACATGTTTGATTTGCTTTCGCGGGCCACATAAAATGATGTGGTGGGCCGGAGCTGGCCCCCAGGCCTTGAGTTTGACACCTGTGTGTTAGGGAATGCAGAAAATTGAACTTGAATTAGAAATATGGGTGTGTGCGTGCTTAGGGCTGGGCGAAATATCACCATTGACATCCCTCATCTGGAGAGGGCACTCCACCCTTTTCCAACCAAGTACCACCGTCTCAGATTTGGAGGTGCTGATTCTCATCCCAACCGCTTCACACTTGGCTGTGAACTGCTCCGATTAGAGGTGAGAGTTGAGGAAGGCAGCTCGATGAGGCCAATGGAACCACATTACCTGTATATAATACTGCGGTCCTGCCTTAGTTGTGCCCAGAAATACTGTTATGAACAGAATGGTGACAAAGCGCAGCCATGGTGGAGTCCAATCCTGACTGGAAACTAATCCGACTTACTGCCGGCAATGCAGACCAAACTCTGACACTGGTCGTACAGCGATCGAACAGCCCGTACTCGGGCGCCCGGTGGCTGATACTCCAGGAGCACCCTCGATTAAGATCCACCGGGGTGCACATTCGAACACCTCCAAATTCACAAGGCACAGAGGCACTGTCCCCGATGTCCATGTGATGTTGCAGATGCGCCCACCTCAGAGAGCCCAGACTCTGCTTCCTCATGGGAAGGCGTCTCGGTGGAATTAAGGAGGTCTTCAAAGTATGCTTCCTCCGATTCAGAGGTCACCAGTCCTCCATGTGCACTATACTGTGTTACTCTCCATGGCTTCATTAAACTCCTCCCACACCCGAATTTTTGGCTTGGCGACCACAAAAAACGGAACCCATCAGCTGCCTCGTGAGTGCCACAGGCCCAAACCCACCTCTGGTGTCAACCAACAGGTTCGGGGGTTGCCACAATGACCACCGTACGGCCATAGCTCCAGTCAGCCGCCTAAACAAGGGAGGTAAGCAACATGTGACTCAACGAGACCTCCGCGAGGTCCAAATATTTCATTCATCATTGGAGGTCTATGACTTGGTCTGGTGCCTCACCTTTTGCCATAGGGGACCTAGCCAGGGGCATAAAGCCTCAGATAATTTATCCCCTGAGATTATTGGCACACACAACCCCCCTGTCAAATTAAGGTGATGGTTCAGGTAGGGGTGACATTAATCATGGACAAAATATTAACTTTTTACTGCTGCAAACGTATCCCTTTAAATTTTCAGTAAGTCAAAAGACGCCAAGTGAAACTGCTCTATATGTGCCTCTGTGTGAGTTCAGTCAGTTGATTGTTTGAACAGAAAAAAAACACATACATCAGCAGATCAACAATGGAATAGGCTTGCTTCACAGCTCGTATGCTATTGGCCTGGAAAGATTGTTGTTTTAGAGGTCACTAATGTGGGGGAACTGCTATACGCACACATTTTAAACTGGGGCGGCTCCTGCATTATGACCGGCTGAAGCGTGCCACCTCCTAGTTTACCAAAAACATCCATCCATCCACCCATCCATCCATTTTCTCTACCGCTTGTCCTAACTTGGGCTGTGGGCCAATTCTAGCTGACTATGGACGTGAGGTGGGGTGCAACCTGAACCGGTTGCCAATGAATACATAGTTTACAGAAGCCCTGAGACTATTTCAAAAGATGCATTGACTTACATTCATCCACCTGAAACTTAACTCATCCTAAACCTCCAACTTTCCAACAAAGTATGTTTCTGACCAGCCAGGGGCGTCACTATGTTTCAAGAACAAGGGGGGCTTAGCCCCAAGGGGAACACAGCCCCTTTAGGGGGGTCCGGGGGTATGCCCCCCCGGGAGAATTTTTTTCTACATTCTGTTAAAAATCCATCAATTCCGTGCACTTTGAGAGCAAAATGAAGAGGCTATGAAGAACTACACACATCACATTAGTATCCTCTTTACTATGATGGGGCTTCCTCCCCTGGACTTTAACTGGACTAGATAATAGAAATTATAAAGAGTTCAAAAGTTCAATCTTGGTTGTTCAAGGGAATTAAAAGGATGCCCGATAACATAACCTATATGACAGTAGGCCTATATTCCTCTCTACCAAAATGTATTAATATATGCTGAGCCCCCAGAAGACTACAGCGAAACTCCTCTAGAACGAAACCTGCATGGGCGAAAATACCCCCTTATGTGAAAAAATCTTCATGCATTAACACAATTCCCATTCTCCTGCACCCCATACGACGAAAAACCCCCTGTTGCGTTATACGTTATACGAAATCATTTTGTCTGCTCCAGCCTCGCGAAGACATTCCCTACAACGAAGTCTTATCCAACAGCGACCTCTACTGCTTCGTTCGAAAAAAGGCAACAGCAACCACCACACTGGTTTACATAGTGAACGATGTTTATTTCGGTCACAGCTGCGAGTTTCCTGGGCTCAACATACTCATAGCTGCTCTGCTATTGGCTTACCGAGCATCATCCTGGCCTCCGATTGGCCAAGAGGCCACATAGACCTCACTGTCTATGTGTGTAGATACTGAAGCTAGATCCGTAGCATCCGATTAGCTGCTCAGAGTAAATTGCT
>NW_017805631.1:484620-499141 GCF_001891065.2 Hippocampus comes | reverse complement strand
GGCAGGTTATCGAAATATAATTTAAAATGGCCACATTACATTGAATTTGATGTAATATATTAGCAAAAGTACAGGAAAAATAAATAATACTTTTTTTTAAATTAATGCAATGAAATTATTTAGGGGGGCTAAAGACATTTTTAGGGAGGCTGAAGCCTCCCTAAAATAGGCCTAATGACGCCCATGAGACCAGCCTTGATTTAAAAAAAAAAGGGGGGGGGGGTAACTAAGTAGCTAATTCTAGGACATTGCAGAAATGTGCAGCCAAGTGTCCTGCAGGATTGTGCGGCTTTCAGCATTGTGGTTACAATCCGAGAAGTGACAGTATGTTCAGTCATAACTGCGTCATCAGCATGCTGCATGATTGCTGACAAGGAGCAGAAGAGCGTTATCCGACAAATGATATCATTTCTTGTCAAGAGTCTAGCTGAACAAATACGAGCTGCTTTTCAAATACATCAGCAGGTCTCCCGGTTGGCATTGATCAGAAACTACACTGAATGTACTCAGTTTTTCCAATTGCCTCTGTCCAAAGGGAAATCCCATTTTAAGTTTGGATACCTTAAGATGGCAGACACTACCTTAACAACAAATGTCATTTGGGCTACATAATCTTAAGAGGCCTGTCTCAAAGTCACTGAAATGAGTGTTCGTCACCATTGTGAGACTCTTTTGAAAAATTGCTACATGCATAAATGCTGCTGCTCCCGCGTGTTTGTTTGGCAGTTGAATTGGTGTCCCTAAGAAGGTGAGCTGCTATTTTATTTTTATTGGAGACTGCGTTAAAAAAAAGAGCTTTACTCAGTCAGAAACAACTTTGACTTGGAATGCACAGTGAAAAAAGAATATAAACACAAACATTCTTTTCACACAGCGCAAGGAGCTGATGAGCACCAGAAATGTTGAAAAGCAAACAACGAAGACAGAAAAAATTCCTCATATTTTACACAATCTGTCTCAACAGAAGTTCTGACAAAATTCCTGAAGTGGAAAATATTGAAAACTGTTCATATGAAATTCTTATGTTGATACAATAGACATTTTTGATTTGAAAAAGTGCAATCAATAGCTCATGCTGTATAAGTCATTTGAAGAGCCTCATTTTTCCATGAATCAACAATCGTTATAGCCACCGTGAGACGCTAGAATGACATCGGCCATTGCATCTGAAACAACAACCCTCTTCTCTTTGACTACAATTTCAAAGAAGCAGAGGTCAAACTTCAAATGGGTTGATGGTACTTTGCCTTTCTAATGATCAACAGATCATCTTCAAAGCACCGAGTGACGGCTACGTTATACACCAAGGTCGGTCACATTTTTTTTTTTTTTTTTAATACTCACATCCTTACATGTGTCTTATTCTGGGCAAGCAAGATCAATTAAGATAAGTCTGGTTCAATGAGGATAAAGAGCAGTAACTGTAAAACGTCCATAAATGTAATGGTAAATGAGCGCGTGTCAATTATTATACTCGACCACCACATGGAGCAAACAACACTGCATCATTAAACACAAATGTGTCAAGAGATGGACAACAGTGCACCTCGTTTGACAAATGGTCCATCCCATCTGAAACATTTTAAAGGAACAGTCTTTTCTGTCCAACTCAAAACTCATCGATAAGTTGCTTTATTTGTGAGCTCCGAAGTCAATGCTGGGGATTCACCCTGGACTGGTTGGGAGTCGATGGCAGGGCACAAAAAAAAAATAGACAACCAACCAGTCACACTTGCATTGAGAACTACGGGCAAGTTGGAGTCTTCAAGTAAATGTGGGATGTGGCATGTGGGAGGAAGTTGTAAAAAGCCGAGGAGGAGAAAACCCACACAAGCATATTCACTTAATTGGCCCAGCAAAAATGTTTCTTTCCTTGTCGATTTATCGATGCCATTGACATATAGTGACAGGTGGGAAACTGAAATGCTCATCCAGTAGATAGCGAAAGGGACATAATCTACTTTTGTATCCACTTTTAGTGTTTGGACGTGTGCAGAGCTGTCAACCGGTCGCTATCGAATATTTTCCAAATCGATTATCCTATCAGTTATTGCATCGATTAACTGAACAATAGCACTGGGACTTGTACAACACAGCCAGCTTCCAATACGAGCCAAAAAGGAGCAGGCCTCGCTGCAAAGTAAATGTCTGGACTTGTTGAACCAAGGTAGCTATAGTTTTAGTAAAATTGGAGTTTTTGTGAGAATTATACCCCACTCCTTTTCCCCTTCCACCGATGCAGCCTGTAGGTCTCCACTGACCAATAGCGTTTGATTGGTATTAGCAATTGATTGGTATTGAGTATTGACGGTGTTTGTGCATTTTCTGACATTGTTTGGTGCAAAATTAAACACATACTTAATGTCAGTATCAAACAATGGGTGGGTACTCGCCTGACGTTTTCTAAACACATAGAAAAAAAAGGCGTGTGTGTGTGGGGGGGGGGGGGTATACAGGCATCGTACCTACTGATGCTTGCCTTTTCAACCAAAGAGCATCTATGCGTAACGATTAGCGTACGTTGTGTACAAATGAAATCCTTTTAAGGCCTTGTCCAGCTGTTGCCTGAAGTTTGGCATGTGTAATGTGGAGAGGGAAGGGGAGTGGGGGGGGATACACAGAGAGATACTTTCAAGGCGATTTTACTGGTTTACAAATGAAACCACTTTAACCACTTCTTTTTGAAAAAAAAAAATGAAGATCACATTTTTTGAAAAGAAACATTTTGAGGCAGAATGTCAAGTAGCTCTCACAAATAGGTACGAGAGTTATATTTTGGTCTCTTAATGTTACGTCGTTTTACCAAATGTTTAAATCAGAGATGTACTGGTAAGTAAACTTTTATAGAGGAAATGTTTGCTCGTATTCAAAATCTGCCCTTATTTTTTTTTTTGTCAAGCATATCATGTTTTAATAATAACAATAATATAATATGTAATATAGTCTTCGGTAATATTCATGAATTAAAGGTTATGTTCAGCAACAGGTGGATTTTTTTTTCATAAACGTCACAGCTCTAAATTACAGCGCATGGTAAAATATGCATTCCACAAACTTTTGTAAGTCAACCTTAAAAAGAAAACAAAAGAAAATATCTCAAAAACATGATATGCTGACAAAAAGTAAACATTTTCAAAATACATTAAGAACAATCTAGAATAAAAATATGCAGCTGACCAGTGTTATTCAAAGAAGAGATTTGACAAGTTTTTCAATTTCATAATTTGCCTTACTTTATTTGATGATGTGTGTAAGCTAGAAAAAATATATATCTTATATATATATATATATAAGATTTTGATTTGAGCATCATTCGTACAAATGACACACACGCTCTGGACATCTGTCATTTGCGACACATTCATTCGGAGATTGAGGCGAATTACCAGTCATTAATGAGTAGTAGTTCGGGTAGGATAAACTCGGGAAGTCCGGCGTCATGTAGTCCACTTTCACGCCTCTGGATACAAGCTCCTTGAAGCCAGGGAGTGAGTTCAAGTCGTCCATGTAGTCGTAGCGGAAACCATCGATCAGGAAGACGAGTAAGGGATGGACGGCGAAGCTAAGCTGCCCCGCTGCCACCAGCAGTAACAGAGACACCGAGACAAAAGCGGGGGAGGCCATCGTTCCTCTTCAGCTACAGCACGCTGAATGGGAACACTGCAGGCTCTTGACGGCGGGCCCCATCCCCGCTCACCGTGTGAGCGGGCAGGGGGCCCGGAAGTTAGGCTACACCAAAATAAAACTCGCAACGAAGATAAGAGATTGAACTGCAGCGGCCAGACTCGATTCACAGTGACGTCAGACCAGTTGGAAGCCGTCTCGTTCAATTAAATGGGGCAAGTCATGTTCCATTTGTGCTGCGACGGTTCTTTCCAAAAGGCAAGGAAGGCAGCTTGGGGCGTCATCTAGTGGTTTACTACAGTATAGTGAAAGTGCATATCATTATCCAATTCCAAGTCGAGTCTGCATCTTTGAGTGAATACTGTACTGCCTTTTTGTGTTGCATTCTGAGCATTGAGTGATACTGCAGCTGGCGTGTATTTTGTATTGTGCCAGTTTTCGGTCCAATTTCCAAAGGTGAAAGATTCTTGTTTGAATATTTTTATTTTGAACCACGAGTATATTTTAAGTTAATTGACACTTTAATTGCTTTGTATTTTCTGTATTGTGCTAACTTACTGAAGCACTTACGGTCGCAGCAGTGGATATAATGTGTCTTTATGTAAAATAAAAACATTTACCTGTTTCAATATTTTGGGCAGCACTGTGTGATCAACTGGTTAGTATGGCCTCCTCAGAGTGCACAGGTGCAGGGTTCGATTCCAGCTCTGGCCTTCGTGTGTGGAAATTGCATGTTCTCCCCGTGTCTGCGTGGGTCGTTTCGAAACATGCACGGCAGGTTAATAGAACACTAAGTTGTCCCTTCGTGTGATTGTGAGAGCGAATGGTTTTCATCATTATTAGCATTATGCCCAGAGTGGGCCATCTGGCATTTCTCTTAAATTCCCAGTGGGCCGCTAGGAGGCACTATTTCCAAAAGGGGTCATTCCGTCAGTACTGACGGACGTCCGTTTTGCTGGCGAATGACGGGAAACTTTAAAAACTGATAGACTAAGAAGCGGGTTTTCGTCCATCACCGGAATGATAGTTACCCTTGGAAGTACCGAATGACCTTTTCAGTCTGTCACTGACGTACTCCTGTTTCGCTGACATCTGATGGAAACAAAAATATTATGGAAATAGTATGCTTGAAATGAAGTCATGCGTTCTTGTTTTGTTCAATGGATGTTTAACATAACATTCTGGACACGTGTGTGTGTGTGTGTGTGTGTGTCATTCTTTATCAAACCGTCCACCCAGTTTCATGAAATAAAATTCACACACACCCAGAACAATGCCCATCACATTCATTATCAAGCAAGACCAAATCTAAAAGCAATGTTTTCCTGCCCATAATTTCCTTTGCCGTTGCTTTGCTTTTGTGTACTCGCTCAACATCTCCTTGCACTCATCTCATGCACTGATTCGCTAGCTAACAGCCGATCGGAGTGTTCATTTGCCAATGACGGGCCAATGCCATTTTGCACACTGCTATTACTGGCACAAAAATCTCTACATTCTTCCGTGTTCTAAACATTGCTTTTTACGTCCGTTTGCTCCTGTATTATGAGTGTGTGTGCAAGATTGGTAAAAGTGTGCATTTTATTTCATGACTGTGGATGGTATGACAAACAACTATTTCTCT
Organism: Hippocampus comes; assembly: GCF_001891065.2. Lineage (NCBI taxonomy): Eukaryota > Metazoa > Chordata > Actinopteri > Syngnathiformes > Syngnathidae > Hippocampus > Hippocampus comes. Next base: position 493,893 of record NW_017805631.1, on the reverse strand, counting down.
GCCATGTTGTTTGCTTGCCATGGTGTGAAAGTATTGATCTTGAATGATATTGAGTGCCAGCCTCCAATGTTGTTGACTTAAGAGAGAATGTGTTGGTATCTGCATTCAGATCAAATCTGTATTTTTTAAATACACAGTCAATATAAATTATCTTGTGTCAAGAGGTCTAAGAATACGACATCCAAGTGAAAATGGCAGGCAGAAAAATCCCACATAGAATTTTCCCCTGGATGAGGGTGTGTAGAGCCACCACTGGCCACCATGTAGCTCCGCCCCTTAATGGAGACAGCTACCGACCGACATTGGGTGGGTGCCCTCAACACTGTAAAACATTTTGGGCAGATGTGACTTGCACTGCTTCAGTAATGCAGAGGCTCTGTGCTTTTTTTTTTTTCCCAAACTGCTGTTTCTCCCTCAAATCCTCTGGATGAAAACACCAGACCAGAGTAACCAAACATCATTATTTTATTATCTTAAAAAGTAACACAATCCCCATAGGGTATCACATACACTACAACAATGGTAACACCAGTACTAACATCAAAGGGACTTCCAGATATTATAGACATTTTTAAAAAATCCCTCTTTTTTATTGTTTAAATTAGTTGACTAGGCATGACAGATAAACATCATTTACAGGTATGTCACCATTTGAAGCAATGTTATTGTTTTTAGAACCCACGGCTGATGTGAAGGGAAGACATTTCATGGACTGTCAGTGGAGACGGGGATGGACGGTTACATATGACCTGCGGCTGGCAAGAGAGTCGATGGAAGGCCTGTGGGCCAGTCAGTGGCGGGGACAATTGGGGCCGGGGCAGTGCAAATATCAGACATGTGGTGCAGAACCTCTTTGACCTCCACCGTACAAGAGATGACAGCCCAATTTTACAGGTGAAGCTAAACGTTAGACCCCTGAAATGTGATATATGGATATGAATCAAATGTCTCATTGCAATGGGGAAATCAGTGGTTGATCCAAGACTAGTGGTACAATAGAGGCTGACTGTAATTTTACAGAAGAGGTGAGCCCTCAAAATCATCACGGTAGACTAGTACGAAGAGTATGACTGTGTTGAATTGAAAGAATGGGGAACCGAGCCATTGCAGCTACAGATGATGATACACGTTCCCTCAGGGTAGAAAGCGCTTGGTGCTCGATCCCAACCGCAGTTCTGGACTGAAGGCGTGGTCAGGGCCCTCGAGAAGACTGCCTTAGGCGATTCCAGATCAAATAACTATTGTACGTTATACTCTTGCAATATTGAAGACACTGGTTTCGAACGAAATTGCATAGCAGTGCTCCAATAAGTGGAAAGTACCGCAAACTGCTATGACGTTCATCTTGTGTACTTATTGGTTAAATGAGGTTTAGCTGAGAGTTTCGGCTGTCACTTCAGCCTTCATCGGTGCTGCCACTGCTTCCTTGTGACGTGTCTTAAAAATAGGGGCTGTGGAGATGGCACCATCAACAAAGACGAAGGGGCTTACATGCTCCCACACTCCCGGGACACATTGCTTCAACGGCGGCAAGGGGTTGGAGCACAGCCTTGACTGGGTCGCGGAGCCTTAGTTTGAAGGTTTCCTGACTCGGTCAGCTGTTTTTAAGGCGCGTCACAAGGAAACAGTGACAGCTCAGACGAAGGCTGAAGTGACAGCCAAAACTGTCAGCGAGGTAAGAGTATTTTCTCTTCACAAAAAAAAAAAAAAGACCATTGTTTGGAAAAAGAGAAACCTTAAACCTAATTTAGTACAGCAACGTGTTTCTGCTCTTGAGTCTGAAGACCACATTTTCACCAAGCAGTCCAAATCAGTTTACGGATCAATAAACCCGATCAAGCTCGAGCTTGCGCGTATATGTTTGACGTTTGGGGTATTGTACCATACTGAACTGAATTGTTTGGTGGAGGCTTTATTACTACCTTGTAAAATTGGGACCAACACCATTGAAACCTCTTTCGATGGAGTATCTAATTGGAGGCTAAGCATATGAGTAGAACACCAATGTCAGTACTCTGGTACAGAGAAGATAATAAAGCTGTTGTACACCATAAGGTCATTTAAGCTAAAGATAGTTGTGTGGTGTTCGAGAGAGCTGTTACAATGTGCATATCCCCAATCTGAGATTTTTTTTTTCCATGCGTCTTTGCACTTGCCTCGCTCGCTCATTAGCAGCTACGCTATGACACTTGGCGAACAAAGGGAAAATAAAAGGCCAAGGGCTCCAGCACTTGGATGTGTAGTGTGTCCCGGATGTATGCGCAGACATTCACAGGCCAGAGGCTGATGACAGTGAGATCATGGAAAGGACGGGCTGTGTTTTTGCTGTTGTGGAGGTAGTTGAAGAGGAGCCTGTAGGACGACAACATCAGGATGGCTGACAAACTTCCTGAGCCTGCAGAAGGATGAGGACCACGACTGCAGCGATAGTGCGACAGGATTCCCCCAGGATTCCTGTCAGCTCAGGCTTGAAAATCTATCTAGCACACACGATGACACAAACGAGTCACTGTGTCCTCCTGCTCAGTCTTGCGTGAAACCAGTACAATTCTTAGATGGGATACATAACCATTGCCATTAGTACGTAGGTGAAATGATCACTAGTAGGCAGCCATTTAAGACTATATTCCAACTATATCGTCACTCCTGAAAATGATTACCAGTGTGCCCGTCGGCGACCATAATGCATTTTTAGCACCATGAGTGAGCATGGCTCGGGAATTTCAAAATTTGAAACTCAGTTAGTCATGAACTGGATATTTATGAATGTTTCATTCCGTAATTGAAAAAAAAAATCTGAAAGAAAAAAAAAAAACCTCACAACCCTGCTCTCTGCGAGCAACACTTTTCAGACCATACTATCTCATTCTCCTAACTTGACGTTCAAATATTCACACTCTGAATGTGTTCATACTTTCATGACGTGTCTTCAACTTCAAGCTACTTTTAGCAGGTTACTTGATCACTCTGAAACAGTCAAAATTATTCAGGTCCAGTGAATGCTTCTGCAATCATTTTAAGTCTGATCCCAACCATCTCATTTGTTCCCGCCATTCTACAAATATACTTAAGACATCGGTGACTCATTAGATGTGTTCTATCAAGGTTGAATCATCATGGGAATATTCATCAACAAATCTTTCATGATTCAGCAAAAGTGATGGCCAAAGTTGTTTTTTTTTTTTAACTGAATAGCTTCAGTTTTCAGATTTGCCATTTAGATTGTGTGTTTAATCCTCCACTGAGCAGTTAGAATGCCTCGACATGGTTTGATATTGGGAAATTTCCCTTCATTCCTTGTTTTTCAAAATATTATAGAAAGAGTACTGGAGAGCTTTTGTCGGTTAGGTAGACAATGAGGCAGCAGTATCCAGTGGCCCTGATGCATAACAGAAAAGAAAAGTCCATAGTTTGGATCCATAAATGAAGGAAAATATGACGAGTAACTAAAAGCTGGCATTTTTGTTCAGGTTGATTTCAGGTTCCAATTCAATTGAACACAACAACATAAGCGAGAATTTGTCGATGCATTTGTTGTGGGTTTGCTATGCAACTTCCAACCTACAGTAACCTCACTGTTATTCACCAAACGACAGTTATCATTGGAAATTACTTTTAATGTCCGCAATTTACTGTTTTGATGTTCTGAATAGAAATGCCCTCACATTGGTCAATAGGGTAATCTACGGGAACCGACTGAAAGTTTTCCATGGTTAGAACATACCGTAGACCAGGGGTGCCCAATATGTCGAATGCGATCTACCGGTCGCTCACCGACTGTTCCAAAGTCGATCGTGAGGCAAAAAAAAACCCCGACCCAAGACATTTGTGTGACTGTGTGCGTGTTATTAATATGATATATTCTTGTCTTAGTGCACACTGCATCCTAAGCATCCTATCACTCTCACTTGAACAAAAAATATTTTAATAAATAAAATAAAGTGGCACGGTGGCGTGTGACCTGCATCACCAGAAGTTGTTAGCGGTCAGCAGTCTGGAATTGCAGCTCGTGATCAGAGCTGTTGCGCTATATCTTATACTGTATTGTTATTAGCATTCTCATTCAGGGTTTGTTTCATGTACAATTCACCGAGGGTACTGGCAAAGAATGGGAATCTGGAGGGCCGGGAGAAGAATTTTAAAACGGTACACGTGAGCTATGATCGTTAACACGCTGCAAAAGTGCGTCCCATGCCTTCCGCGTCAGGTCTCGACGAAGGTAGGCAGTGATTTCCTTTTCACAAATTCACAAACCTTTGTGTCTACTTTATTTTTCTGTTTCGTTCATCTTAGGGGCCGTTATGGCTATTTCTCATCAGGGTATGCGTGTGTAAGTGCTTGAGTATGCGCGCGTGTGTGGTAACGGGTCGATCGCAGCAGGTTGGTTGTTTGAAAAGTCGATCTTTGGTTAAAAAAGGTTGGGCACCCCTGCCGTAGACTTATGCGCGTGTGTGACTAGTGCACGATTAACTCTAACGTTGAACTCCTGCGTAATGGTTGATCAAGCCGAAAACATTTCAATCCGTGCACCTCAACTCAAAGGAACTTGTTGGGTACGATTTAATACCTCATACCATCTGTATGGCTCAGCATTTTTGATAACTGATGACAATAATCAAGCAAACTGATGAGACAAAGTGCGCCAAAATTGGATCAGTGGCTGTGTGTTGCATCAGTGGCGATAGTTAGCAGAGCCTCGGACCTTTTGGTGTGTAAACACGCCATCGGACAGAGTTCCACTGATATGGAGCAGCTGAAATTGGACTGGAATTATATGATATGACCTGAGATTCCAGATTACTGGTGTATACACACACACACACACACACACACACGCACACGCACACGCACTCAAAGTAGAACTCACGTAAGTGAAAGAACACAACAGCGGTGTGTAAACACAAGGCTATGAAATGACATGGTTAGTCTGCCCACTGGCATGGTGTACTGTATGTACGCGTGTGTATTTATGAGAGAAGAGAAGCAGTCTCATGGTGGTCTAATTTGTTGTTGTTGTGATAAGAATGTGTTGATGTGTGTATTAACAGCTATAGTTCCACAGTGGTCTTGTGGCAGCTCCACTGATTCAGTCAATGTGACAGTCTGCATGTTTAACAGTCCTTAGGGCAGGACTTCATCTTGTCCTTGGTCACGGCCTCTAGACGCTGGTGATTGATGCAAGGCAGGCGTTGGGCTTTTGGAGTTTTTCCGGTTGGCTGCCAGCTGGTTCGGGGATGGTGCGGAATGAGAAAGGGGGGCCGTTGCTATTTGTAATACCGAGGTGGCCGGGACTCAGAGCCAAATTCTGCCGGCGATTACTCTCCACTATGGACGAGGTGTTCGATGCAAGGCTTTCCCTCGTTCTGCAACAGAAACAGAAGGGATGCAAATACTGTTCTACAGAGGAGTCAAAAGAGCTCAGAGACAGTCAGTCAGCAAACAGGCATCACATTTCGAAAAGAAAGGGAAACAAAACACATCCATGTCTTCTTACGTGGTTCTTTGCACATTTGTTTGCTGTATGTATGTGTGCGCGCGCGCGCGCACACACACACACACACACACACACACACACACACACACACACACACACACACACACACACACACACACACACACACACACAGTGGAACCTCAAGTTAAACACTTAATGGCTTCTGTGAGCCTGTTTATAACCTGAAACGTTCATTAATCGAGGTAATGTTTCCCATTGAAATGAATGGGAATGCAGTTAATCCATTCCAGCCCCAAAATGAAGTTAGACCATACTTAGCTTTTTTAAACTAGTGTGTGGTTAAAAAAACAAACAATAAAACAATAAAGAGTAAGTAATGAAAACATACAACTATAAAAAAAAAAAAAAAAACTAAGCTAATATTTCTTGCTCATTGACTTTAACCAGCAATCAAGCAAGTCCCAAGACATTGTGGGGGATCAAGAAAGTCAAGCCATGTCGCCACCAAATTTTGAGCAAGTCATAAAATCGTCCTCAGTCACAAGTTATGGTGGAGTGATAATAATTTTTTGTTCCCCCACTCATCCTACTACATTATCTCTAAAATTAAATGAACATTTACATCTCTAAGAATGAAATGGAAAAACTGAACTGATAAAATCAATGTCTACACTTTATTTATATGAAAAAAAGAATTTGCATTCTTCTTTTCATACTTATGCTTATATGAGTGGCACACAGCTAATGTGGTGATAAATCTTCAACCATGCAGCACGTGGGCGTAAACATGTCAAATCATCATCTGATTTAAATACTTCATATGTTGTTTCTGGTAGCAATCTGTTCCCCAAACCTAATTAGTGTGTGGAAATGTGCGAGCGGAAAACTTTGCACACTTTGTAGGTTGTCACTTTTTGAAGGTGAGTAATGTTGATGTGCATTAGTTTACGAAAGCACTGCCACATCAAACGGTGCGAATGTGGTCCAGTTGAAAGGTTCTTCTATTTCGGCACCGGACATCACTATGCCTCAATGAGTTTTATTCACATGCATGCTTCAAGTCGGCAACAGAAGTTTGCAGTCGAGTGCCGCTGCGCGCATTTTAAGCCAACAGCCAAATTTTCATATCACATTCAGACGACTACGAACAGATGTCACTTGGCTTTGTAGAACGAGAGCCGCTCTACCAGTGTTGCGTTAAAAAGGCCAAGCATTACTTGGGCGATACGAGCTCAAGGGAAGAGTGTTCGAGGTGCCGTCAGTACGTGATATGTGATGACTATGACTGGCGACACTGACTCAAAGTGTTTTGTTGAATGAATATTTGAACGTTTATATGCTGAACGGTCTCACTTGTTATTTCTCCTTTGTCTTTGATTCAAGGCTATCGACCTCATCTAAAAGTCTTCTTGACAACCGGTGCACCGAATGCGGATAACTTCCATGCAAAATGCACATGGCACTGGTCTGTGGCTTAGTTGTAAAAATCAACTCAGTGGAATCGTTGCTCGGTGGTCAATCTTTTGTGTTCAGTTACGACTGGGGTAGGTCGGTAGGTACACCGTGCTTGTGTTTGTGCTTAAAACTCTTGTTTTCGATAAAATCTAAATCGGTCTTGTGAATTTTTGACCTATTCAAGGCTGTACGGACCTCATCCTCAACTAATTTAGATCCAGAACACTGCATGTTTTGCGTCTAGCCATTTATCTCTTTTTTTGGAAATAAAATCTCATGGCTTCAAAATCAAGGTTATGAGTTATTAGACTTATCGTGACTATAATTCACCAAAATAATAAAACCTTTGTTCATTTAGAGTATAGTCTAAAGTTATTGAAAAGATAAGAAGTTTTCAATGTAAAAGAAAAACATGTTAATACGTTTGATATTTCAACACTTTTATGAGCAGGTCCATTTTGCATCCCCAAGAGCTTGAGTGTGAGTTTTCTGAATAAACTGCCATTGCCGGCTAGGTGGTCGACTGGTTAGCGCGTCGGCATCACAGTGCAGAGGTGCAGGGTTCAATTCGGCTCTGGCCTTCCTGTGAGTTGTTTGCATGTTCTCCCTGTGCCTGCAGCGGTTTTCTCCGGGTACCAAAAACATACGTGGCAGGTTAATGAAACACTCTAAATTGTCTCTGGGTGTGAGTGTGAGCGCGAATGGTTGTTTGTCTAGGTGTGCCCTGCGATTGGGTGGCAAACAATTCAGGGTGTCCCCCCGTCGACTGCCCGATGACAGCTGGGATAGGCTCCAGCGCGCCTGCGACCCTTGTGAGGATAAAGCGGATCGAAAAATGGATGGATGGATGAATTCCCATTACTCCAAAAATAAAAATGCATTAAAATCAGCAATGTTTTGATTTTTCTGAGCTACCAAAGACCCTATTCAGAGCTGCGGGTTGCCGACCCTTGGCCTAATATAATCAGCACAATGATTCCACTTATTATTTTTTTTTAATATTACGTATTTTGTGTTCATCTGTTGATGAAATCTGCAGTTGCTATGATAAAAAGGAATCAAAACATAAAAAAGAAAACTAAAAAAAGAGCAACCTTACATGTACAGCTAGGTCGGTGGTTACTGGAAAAAAAAAACATAATAACGTATTATTTTAACACTTACATAATGGTGACCATTTATGGTCTCTTAAGGGTGAAGTGTGTTTTTTGAAAACACTGCCAAAATATAAATGCATTAAAATCAGTGATGTTATGAATGATTTACCTATCAAAGGCCCGAATACAATACAACAGTTATTCCACTTTGAATTTGTTTTAAATATTAGATATTTTGTTTTTGTCCCTTGATATAAAGCAGGGGTTGTTATGACAAAAAGGGCATGAAATCATTAAAAAAAATGTATGTTACTGAATCGCGAAGTAGCGAGGGATCACTGTACAGCAATGACATCGGAATGCCATTCGGATGCAAAGTTGGGGCAAATGATATCGAGGCGACGGAAGATAATCACAGCCGAAGGGATTGAACTCCCGGAAGGCAGAGTAGCAGATGTGAGGGACTTGTAGCTGTCCTTCATACTTTGGAATTCCACAGGCAAATAGATACCATGAGGAGGCAGCTTGAAGGGTGGCCACAGTCAAATACCAAAAAGGGTGAGGCAGGTCCTGAATCGTCAGTTGAGCAGCAGAATAAGATCCAGGCCATTAACACCGACGCCCTGCCAGTAATCAGATATGGCACTGGCATAATACCCTGGCTTCTGGAAGAAAATGATCAATATTTTGCATTTCATGCAAAATCGCTGGTTGAGTGTAATGTTATAACTTGCGCAATCAATCAAGGACATCATTGATCGGATTCGTGAAACAAGACATTACAGGAAACAACCTCGGTCACTTCGGGGTCGTTTTGTGCTGCCATAATGTATACGTGAGCTCAGAAGCGAATCTATTTTTAGCCTTGAATTGTGTCATGGAAGCTGAAAGACTTTGCAGCGGGAGGCACAAGTACTGCTTCCGTGCCCTCGACCAATCACAAAATAATAGCGTTCATGTAGTTTTTCTTTCTTTCTTTTTTTTTTTAAGTTCCCAAAACACTTCACTTATGAACAAAAAAACAAGTAGTTACAGTTTATGTGTTATTTATTTAATTCTAACATCTTTTTAATTCAAAATAACTCAGATTTTCAAGTACCGTAAGTAAAAAAATTCAAAATAACATCACTCAGCATAAATTACGTGAACTTTGGGCCAATTACAGATGCAACCAGCAGGCAGGCATGTTGTTTGAATTAACAACGGAAATATACTGTGTGTGTGTGTGTGTGTGTGTGTGTGTGTGTGTGTGTGTGTGTGTGTGTG
>NW_017805631.1:467269-483881 GCF_001891065.2 Hippocampus comes | reverse complement strand
TATATATATATATAAATAATGCTAAATCTCTACACAACGACCCTTTAAAGGTCACTGAAGTATTTTCTGTTAACCGCAATGATGTTTAAAAGCCATCGGGTGTCAGTAATGAGTGACCAAGTAACACAACAATTCCCCCCTGAATACAGCATCTGTCTCATTTGCTTGAACTACCAAAAACTGAGTTGCAAACCACTTGGTCCACAGGAACTTTGTGTTTCCTGGAACTTTCGGTGGGAAAGGGGATTATATGTGCACACACTGTATACATGTCCCTAGGTACTGTTCTCCTATTGGATGGCGATACGAATTTGAGGTTGCATCTGATTCAAAGTCAGATAATTCTCAAAGTCTTAAATTATTGCACGTCTCTGCCATATGCACATTGCATGAGCCATAACGAGACAACAATGTTTTTGTTTTTTAATATGTTATAGAGCCCTAATTGCCATGGAAAGGCTAATCGTGATAGTTTCAGGGGTGGAGGTGGGCCTTTGATTTGCTACACATTACTTCTGATCATTTATTGGTAGCGCCACCCACACTATCACCAGTGAGCTCTCACATTCGTCAGCCTCATAAATACCAAAACAACATTGACACAGTCCGGGTACTCACATTCGTCAGCCTCATAAATACCAAAACAACAACATTGACACAGTCCGGGTGTCCACCTTGCCTTGCGTGATGCAGAGGCTGGTTATACAACGCGAGAAGAAGAGCACAGATCTTTCTGCTCATCTATGATAAGCGCTTTTGCAGTTTCCCTTTTCTCAGGAGCCATTTTGACTGTGATGCGCTTTGTTGACTTTGTTGTTTTGCGAGGAGCCATTTTGACTGTGATGCGCTTTGTTGACTTGTTTTGCAGAAGTTCAACGTGGGACTTCCTCCTACATCCGTTCATAAAAACACAGCTGCTGCTGGCATCTACTATTAGGGTAATGTATTGTATGTAGTCGGAACTTACCCCGTACAATAACATGCACAGGCGGCTATTTTGACATGATTACAGCGACATTAACCACTTGTTGCAGAATTAAATATACGCTGCAGTTCAATAATTTGAGATACATAATGACAAAAATGAACTTATTTGAGCTTTCCATTAGTCTATCGCGTCAATCATTTATGATTAGCTGATCGAGGATGCGGAGGCAGAACTTGCAACGGATTTCACGCCACACAAGGATAAAACGACTATTCAGTTATGCACGTTTCCAATGATGGTTATGCAGCGTAAGAAGAAGCACAGCATAGATCCATCCTTCCGTCGATGCCGAAGCCCTTTGTATATCGTAAATGGGAATTTTTCTTTTCCAAAAAATTGTTCATAAAGAAGGACGCTCATAACTCGAGGTTCCACTGTATAAATGTGTGGCTATTCCAATGGCATAATCAGAAAACAATGTTACTGCATGTACAAGTGCTGGCACACATGCCAACATTTACCTTGGCGAGTTGAATCCGCTGTCAACAGTAACTGAGCTGGAGTCCATACTGTCCAGTCTGGCAGAGTGCGCCGACTGGTGATTCTGACTGGGTTCCGGAAGGTTCTCTTTAGCACCAGGGAAGGTGAGGGTTCTTTCAAACCTTCTCTGTAGATCCCTCTCCTTCTCTCGCTCCAAGAGCCACTGCATGGTGCCTGCTCCACCGCCTCCCATTCCAACACCACCTCCGCCAGTTTTGCCGTCCTCCCCTCGACTTTTAGTTCCTCCCTCCTCAATTTCGTCGTCATCTGAAACATTGTAATAGTCAAAGGAGGCCTCTGCAGCACTGGTTGTGGGTTCACTCCCTTGTATAGGAGCGGAGGGAGTCGCAACCAGAGGTTTGGGCGCATCGAAGGCCTCCTGGGAATCAAGTGCATCGCAGGATGAAGACAGAGTGGAGGAGGCAAGGACAGGGGTTTTCCTCAAGGAGCTGTATCCTGGCAAAGGAAGGCTAGGAGGTGGTTTGAAGAGTGTATCTTTACTAAAAATCTCCTTACGTTTTTCTTGACCACAGGAGGCACCGTGGGGAGGTCGCGCATTCGAAACGGGAGGATCTGGCGTCGAGAGAGGTATTGGAGGCAGGCTGCCACCTTTAGGTCCCACTTTGGAAAAGTCTTCCTTCATTTCTGGAGGATGTGGTGTTTGCCTTTCTGTTTGCCTGTCAGCGAAGCCCAATTTCAACCCATCCTGGCTACTTTTGCCAAGAGTTCCCAGCGGGCTTGGAGCTGTGAGCACAGCCTCAGACGAACCGGAGCACTGGAAGTAGCCATCGGGAGGGACGGAGTTGTGCTGTGGTTTAGGAGAGTACGTTGGCAGACTGTCCCGACTCTTACATTTCTCTAAACTCCTGCCGCCATCCAATACGAGCGATTCCCCGGGCTGCTTGGCCGAGGGGGGAGTGGCATGAGGGTAGTGACAAGAGCTCTGATTGGCTCGTAAGGTTCCGTCGTCGGTGTAGTAACGGCTTCGATCGTCGTAGTAACTGGGTGGTCCAATTAAGCCGGCTCCAAGAGGTCCTTTTGAATTTTCCATGGATCTGGAGCGTTCCTTGGCTTTGTCGCTGCGTTCATTCCTCGACTTCCTCTCCTGCGTGTGTGAGTGTGAGCGGTGGACTTTTGAGTGGTGCGCCGATGGGCCGTGGCTCGGCTCGGGGAAAGGCATTTCCGTCCGTCGTTTGGCCAGCTCTCCGGACACGTCCCACTCTGGCGTGACAGGTAGGTGGGAGGAGTCAAGGATGTTCGGGTTGCTATGTGCCAGATGAAGACGCGTCCGCTGCCGCTCTATGGCCATGGCGTGTTCCCTCGGTGACCGAGCCAGTGATGATGAGTAAGCTCGATAGTCCCTGTCCGTTAGTTCCAAATGGGAACTCTCGCTCTGCTCACCCCGAGCCACCCTTGTCTTACTATGCGAGCGGCTAAGTTTGGTCTGAGATTGCTTCCTATGTCTTCCCCCACTCCTTCTGCTCCTTGAACTGTGATTGGCTGATGATGCCTTGCTCCTCTGTGCACGCTCCTCCTCAAGGCGCTTCATGACTGCCGTATGCCGGGCAAGGTTCTCCACGGTGAGATCGGGGTTGATTCTGCGGATAATCTCCATCTCTATATGACGCGGGAGCTGGCTGGGTGTCTCTTCATCACGAAGGGGCCACTCCTCGGGGGGGAACTGTGCTGAGAAGGTGGCCAGCTGCTTGGTCTTGTCCTTCTTAAAGCTCAGACGGAACAGCTTCAATCCAAACTTACGACTCGCTGTACCGCTTCCTGGCTGCTTCTCGAGCTCACCAGTCCCTCCTCCACCTCCTCCCCCTCCTCCTCCACGATGCTTTGTGAGCGTGTCCGTCTTGAAGGGGAACCCGAGGGTGCTGCGGCTCTTTTCGGCGTTGCCTCCCGCTGGCTGAGGAGGCGACTGTGGAGAGTGCGGGGACGAATATGCCTCCCGGTGGTCTTTGGGGGATCTGAGCTGCAGAGTTGTGTGGTGACTGGGGGGGTCGTCTCCACGGTAGGTGTTGTTGAAAAAGGAATCCACAACTCCGCCTCCCCCACCGTGGTTCTGGTTGGATTTCGGGTGACTTCGATCTCGCACGCCGCCAGAAGTGGATGGGGTGATGGTGCCAGAGAGAGGAGAAGTGCACTGAGTCTGCTGATTCTGCTGCTGATTCTGATGTTGCGGCTGTTGGTGCCGGTCAGCGGATCGCTCATCTAAGTGGTACCACTTGGAGCTAGTTCGGATCAGGCTTGGAGTGATGAAGTAAGTTTGAGGAGTTACGATAAAATATCCGTCAGGTGTCGGGTAGATCTTCCGTTCACGGACCAACATGTTAAGTGTGTGGTGCAGGACCTCCTCCGTTGGGGTGGGAACACCTGAGAAAAGGTTGAAACAAGAATTAGTTGGAAAAGGGGCAAGTCACACTAATCCAATTATTAGGGCCTTTTTATTGGATTGCACTTGCACGCTTTTTTTTTGAGTCGGTGCAACAAACAAAGAGCGGAGTGGGGAATGAATTTCATCTCATTGTCGTTGGTATGGATCAAGTTCCGATGACGCTTGTCCTCATTCGGGTCACAAATAACCTGCAGACTACCCAAGCCAAGATGACTTTTTGTTTTTTGTTTATTTTAAATAAAACCTATTTTCTTTTTTTTTAATTTTCCTATATTTTCTTGGCCACAACACATAACCAAACCCCACTCATCACCAAAAGAACACAATACCTACAAGTATTGTGGTGGCAACATCATGCTTTAGGGGATGTCTTTAGCTGGAGCTTGGGCTTTAGTCAATGAGAAGGAACTTATGTGAACAAAACCAAGTCCACAATTTCCCAAAACCAGTCATGGTGAGCGCACAAAACCCTTCAGCCTGCTGGGGAAAAAGCCCCCAAAAAAGTCAAGGAAAGGCTACTGTGAATCACTTCCAGGTGTGTGCTGGATCCCATTTATCATGTGTTTGAATATGATGATTGTCAGTTTATTTAAGAGGTTCTAAGTCTGTGTGCACAACTGAGCAACCACTACCTTAGTTGTTTATTTTGACTTTGAAAAGTTTAGTTTCCCTTGAAAAGAATTTTTTCAATTGAGTCAGACCGGTTGAAGGTCACATGAAAAAAAAAAGGATTTATCTTCATCAATTGTTTTCATATTACAAAACACAGCATTTGAGCAAGGCAGAGCAAGATTTTTTACAGTACAAAGGCTTTTCTGTTCAACTAATCTGTAAAAATTTATTTCCAACTGCATTTTGTCTCCATTTAATAGCAGTGTCGTGACTGACAAGCTTTCAGTCATTTTGTGTGTGTGTTTTTTTTTTTTTTTTTTAATCCAACTTCTTTGTGCTGCTATATCAATGTAAACTTCCCAGGCCCTTCAGACTCACGATTGCTGGCCAGTACTAAAACCCGACAATTGAAATGTCTGATGGCAATATTATTTATAGGCCATACTGCTCCTACCCAAATGGTCAAGCCCAAATCGCTTGCTCCCCTCCCTCTAACTTCTTCATCTCTCTCACTATCTCCGTTCTCTCTCACTTTATCAGTCTGCTGGTATTACTGGCACTTACATCACAGCAGCCTCTTGGCCCAGGCAGGATGATGCAACTTGATGCACACAGACAAGCTGCTGCAGTGCAGTATGCATGCATGAAACTGGGCACACACGCACACACCAACTCTTCAACAATTTGCATTCATTTCCCGAAAGACGTAACGATAAAATGTTCACCTCCCAACAATTGATCTGCGCGCACACACACACACACACACACACACACACACACACACACACACACACACACACACACACACACACACACACACACACACACGTTACCTTTGGCACCCCTTGGATAAAAGTACAAACAAGTACAAATAAGACAATTGTACACATCCGAACACTTTCGTTTTGTGGGTAAATCGGCATGAGATGAAATTGTGTCTCACCTTAATAATACTCATTTGGACAGTAATTACATTTTACATTATTTCAAGTCATGAAAATGTTCATACACTCTGTATGGTATATGAAACCAACTACCTGTACTTAAGCTGAATATCAGATTAACGCGCTTAGCAAATGTCACACATTATAAAATAATCTCATACAGTACCTAGATTGTACCGCTGTCAATCAAACATTTCCTTCTGGTAATTATCATGATCAGATGTCAGAATTGTGAAATCAGTCTGAGGAAACGACTCAAATACGAATGTCAACCCAATGCCAGCTGCTAGACAGACAGTTGTGTGTTTGTTTGTGTGTGTGTGTGTGTGTGCGTGCGTGTCCATGAATGCGTGTGCACGTGTGTTTGGCGTTTTTATGTTTCCTTTCATTACATCATGCAAATGCAGTTGCTTTGGTAACATGATGCAAATTCACTAACGAGGAAAATCCAGCGCTCTGACACACATGCTTATGGACTCAGACTGTGTGTGTGTGTGTGTGTGTGTGTGTGTGTGTGTGTGTGTGTGTGTGTGTGTGTGTGTGTGCGTGCGCGCGCGCGTACGTGTGTGCGTGCGTGCGTGTGTGTGTGTGCATGCACTCGTCTGCTCGTAACTGTGTGTACATTCGTGTCTGAAACTGTGCTTCGTTTTCAGTGACAATCTCTAAAATTGCACAGAAATAATGAGTGCACTGAACAAATGTAAAATGGTTTCTTAGGCTTGATTGACACTTCATGGTTCAAATGACAGAATTCTGTTTTGGGTTTTTTTTCATTCCCAAGGGGAACATTTCGGATATGTGGCATGGCAACATAAAAAGAGAAAAACGAAAATGCAACAAAAAAATCTGACTCATTCTCATTTTTTAAAAAAGGCCTCTTTGGTTCCCTTTACACTGCACATCCAAGTGATGAATTTCGATTTAATGCCTACACTGTATGTCACGCGACTATTATTTATTTATTGATTTATTTATTTTTGCATTTCGCCACTATCAGATGGAAATCTTGCAGAAGGAGAATCTAATGTTCCACATTATGAAGCTAGTCAAAATGTTTATGTAATGGAGGAAAGAAAGGATTTTCTGTTGATGAAACCTTTGAAATACTGTCGTCAAATGGAAAGTAATGAAGACACTGGACATTTCAAGACAACTTAAAGGAGGAGCTTGCAGGAAAAAAAAAAGACAATCTTTTGTCATTCTGTATATGTTCAAGCTGTCTGTATGAATATTATTAAAGCAATCCTTTGATTGCTTTAATAATAATAATAGTCCTCTGTGGCCCCATCTTATGCCTCTAATTTGATTTTTGTATAAATACCGGTACCCTTTTTTTTTTTTTTAAATACACCCTAGACATGTTCTTTTATCATTCGTGGAACTTTTTTTTTTTTTTTAAAGGTCATTCAACACACTTTCAAAACAATACAATCACGCTGAAGCAGATAAATAAATTGAGAGAGAGCAAAAAACTGCCCACATTGTACATTTATGTTGAACTAGCACGGTGGCGAACGACTGCAACACATCTTCCTGAGGACCTCTTCGCTTCGCAAACAAGGCGCTTGATGTAAAATACACAAAATTCAGTCCCCAATCATACCTGTATAATGCAGCAACAATTCGTAATTTACAACATGAGACATATCACTGGCATTGGGCTGGAACCTCCAATGTAACAATTTGTTCAATTTCATATTTTTTCCCCAAATCGATACGACTGGTCCGTCCTCATGCATGAGTGTTATTTTTACAAATTAGCGACCAATCTAAAGCGTTGAAAACGGCTTGCTACCTTTGATGATGCAATGTTAATGGAAGAACAATCATGCCGTTTTTGGGGTCTCTTGAAAAGTGTCGATTCTGAAGGTACAAGGCACCCACCCAACAATATGTAGTGTACATCACATTGTGTAGTTGTACGCTTTTTTTTTGTAATTGCGTTGATATCTCGTTTCGCCCTAATATCGACGATCGAGTCTGCATAAACGAGAAACTGTCTTAGCTGCTAAAATACTGGGACTGTGAAAACTGAACTGGATATAAGAGGGCTTTACTGTATTTCAAAACTTGTCACACCGTGCCAAGAAAAGCCTATCGGTGATTGGTCTAACAGGAGTGGCCAAAGCGTGTCCCAGTCATTCATTGTCATGCACGCACACGCAAGGGCTTGCGCTTATCGGTACTTTTCTGGGGCAGATTGTTTAAGAAGTTTAAACCAGAAGCAACGTATAAAATACAAACGAGGCAGAAGTAAAATACAAGAAATGCAACAGCAAACTGACTAACATTATGCGGTCATGCAGAGATTATTGCACCTAAATATCCATCCATCCATCCATCCATTTTCTGATCCGCTTATCCTCACAAGGGTCGCGGGGGGTGCTGGAGCCTATCCCAGCCGTCTTCAGGCAGTAGGCGGGGGCACCCTGAACCGGTTGCCAGCCAATTGCAAGGCACACAGAGACGAACAACCATCCACGCTCACACTCACACCGAGGGACAATTTCGAGAGCTCAATCAGCCTGCCATGCATGCTTTTGGAATGTTGGAGGAAACCGGAGTACCCGGAGAAAACCCACGCAGGCCCGTGGAGAACATGCAAACTCCACACAGGGAAGCCGGAGCTGGAATTGAACTCTGCACTGTGAGGTCGACGCGCTAACCACTGGAACACCGGGCCGCCCGTACCTAAATATAAGGATTAAAAACAAAACCTTAAAGGCATATGGAACTGTTAAACTACCTAACCAATCAAGTGTTGTATTGATGGAAAAAAAGTTCACCATTCTGCAAGATGCGATTGACTTGTCAATGTTGACTCAAAGTTATCCATGGTGACCAAAAGTAAGAATGAAATGGTCCGTTGAGTGGAACAGAAAGAACATGATATGATATTTGTCATTGACCAGATTGCAGACCGAATCACATCTGCACCTTCACGCAGTGATCCCCAACCCCCGGTCCACCGACCGGTACTGGTCCGAGGTTCATTAGGTACCAGGCCACACAGAAAGAATAAATAACTTAGATTACTTCTGTTTTATTCATTTCAGAATCTCAAAGATGTTTTATTTTGAAAAAAAAAAACCCGGATTCTGTTACATCTGTCTACACTGTCACTCTTGATGCAGGTCAAGACGCGCATCTCAGTCTCGTGACAGGGTACCGCTAAAATGAAACCCAGGAGCTAGCAAAATGAGTAAAATACAAGCGTCCTACCTTGCATTTTTTTTTTTACTTACAGCACCAAATCAGGTGACTTTTCCTGCTCTATTTTCATTTGCAAATTGAAGAAGTACCCAGAAACTAATACAGAGCAAGAGGTAAACAATGACCAAACATGCAACTAAACGCGCATCTGATGGGCATGGCATGGTGTTAGCTTCCAAAGATGAAGCTATTTTGACCACAGAAGTTCCTCGCCATTGTTCGTTTGGTGCTTATGTCCTCAAAAACGGCAACTTAACAACCCTGTTGAATTACTTGAACAAGTACCACCCAACTGATAATGTATAAAGTAGAAAGATGCGAGTGCAGTTTGGACAGCCTGCACACACTGCATGAGCAGTTTAGCCACTAGGAACCAGTCCAGTGGCCACCAGACTAAAGCAGCGATCAATGGTGTCATTTTTTTTTATCATGCACATTTGCGAGTAGCAATGACCCTCACACTGTTAGTTGGGTAATACCTTAAAAATTATGGTTACATTTTAAGTCATTATTCCGAAGGGCCAGCTCCGGCCTCCCTGTGTGGAGTTTGCATGTTCTCCCTGGGCCTGCGTGGGTTTTCTCCGGGGTCTCCGGTTTCGTCCCACATTCCAAAAACATACATGTCAGGCTGATTGAACACTCAAAATTGTCACTAGGTGTGAGTGTAAGCGTGGATGGTTGTTCGTTTCTGTGTGCCCTGCGATTGGCTGGCAACCGGTTCAGGGTGTTCCCCGCCTACTGCCCGAAGACGGCTGGGATAGGCTCCAGCACCCCCCGCGACTCGAGGGAGGAAAAAAGTGGTTCAGAAAGTGAATGAATATTCCAAAGGAATTTATTTTTAGTAAGGCCAAACAAAAAAGATAGTGTGTTTCCGTTAACAAGAAATTTCAGCATAGGGTCGGTAGGTCGGACAAAGCTTTTTTTGTTTAATCTTTTTTTTCCCCATCAAAAATTTAAACAAAATAACCATAAAACAAGAAGACATTGAACTGGCCGCTGTGCGGCCGGCGCCGCCGCCGCTGATTTAGTTTTCTCCCGGCTCCGGACTCGGGGGGCCGGGGCACGCCGCCGCCTCCGCCGTCTTCCTCCGCCGTCCTCCTCCGCCCTCGGTTTTTACTCGGCCCATGGTGTTCATCAAATAGTTCGCTTTATTTTTTCGATACATCAATGGATGCTATTTCTTAACATTGCGGTGCGAGCATGCGACTGTAACACAAAAAACGCAGTTTAAACTGTCGTCGGAGATCGCGGCTGCCGCCATGTTTCAATGTTGTTGACAGACGACAGGGCAAACAATGCACGCGCTCAACGTGAATATATCGAGAGTTTGCACCGATGTAAACCCTCTACACAAAAATGTAGAGGGTTGTTTGACAAAAATGCCGACCGTAAAGTCTTTTTTCGACGTAGAAATTCTCGGTCGGTCGGGTTACCGGAAACACACTACTTTTTTTTTCTGCGCCTAATTCACTTTGTGTTCCAGTGAAACTCGTCTACAATGAAACCTACATGGGCGAAAATATCCCTAGTGTGAAAAATCTTCATGCATGGAAGCCATTCCCACTTTTCTGCTCCCCCTACAACGAAAAGTCCCCCTGTTGCGTAATACGAAATCTTTTTCTCTGCCCTTGCCTCGCAACGAGGTTCACTACAACGAAAACAAGCCTTCCGCAAAAGTCTAATCTGACCTCAGCCTGACACAGCGACTCCTACTGCTTCGCTCCGAAATGGCAACAGCAACCACCACACTGGTTGACACATGTGCAGTAGTACAGGAAGTATTTTTTATTGTTAGTTTCAGACGCAGCACGAACGTTGCATTGCTAAAATGGCTATAAAACGGACCTTTGCATGCCAAGGAGTTTAGAAAAGAGCTCTGACGCTTGAAGACAGGGTAAAAGTGATCAAAATGAAAGATGGAGGAAGCAAAGTAAAAGACATTATGCAAGAAATTGATGTAAGTGAAAGTGAATGCTGATCGTAAATTTTGCAATTTCTTTCCCGTTTTTTTCTTTCTACACTGGTTATATGAGGTGTCAAATAAGTGTATGCTCATACGTATGCACTATTGAAATAAAAATAAAGAGTACACATATACGTTTTTTTGTGTGTGTGTGTGTGTGTGTGTGTGTGTGTGTGTGTGTGTGTGTGTGTGTGTTTACATGTGAGATAAAATTTGCTATAGTGAAAAGTCCCCTGTTGTGAAAACATGTTATCGTTGTCGAGGAGTTTCACTGTACTTGTTTTGTTGTTGTTCAACATTTGTTGTGCTGTTGAGTAAAACGTGTATTAATAACTTGCTCTGTTTATCACCATCACCTTTTTAATTTACCGGTGGTTTGATTAAAAACTTTACTTCATATCTTAATAAAATGTTCACGTTCTCTCTAATGCAGGGGTGCCCAATCAGCTGATCACGATCGACCAGTACCCCGAGGACCTGTCTCAAGTCAATCGCGAAGAGTGTAGGGGGAAATGTTTTTTTAAAAAAAAGTGTTTCTGTGTGCGTGTTATAAATATTCTATATTTTTGTGTTAGGATGCGGTGTGCACTGTTTCACTTTCACACTAAAAGTATTTAACAAAATTTTATTACAAAAAGGGGCGGCACGGTGGCCAGCGCGTCGACCTTACAGTGCGGAGGTGCAGGGTTCGATTGCGGCTCCGGCCTCCCTGTGTGCAGTTTGCACGTTCTCCCCGAGCCTGCGTGGGTTTTCTCCGGGTACTCCGGTTTCTTCCCACATTCCAAAAACATGCATGACAGGCTGACTGAACACTCGAAATTGTCCCTAGGTGTGAGTGTGAGCGTGGATGGTTGTTTGTCTGTGTGTGCCCTGCAGCACCCCCCGCGACCCTTGTGAGGATAAAGCGGATCGGAAAATGGATGAATAATTTAAAAAAGGGGGTCACTTTTAACCTACAGTGGCACATGATCTGCATCACCGAAGTTGTTAGCGGTCAGCAGTCTGCAATTGCAGCTTGCAATCAAAGCTGTTGCGCCATCTAATTTTTTATTATCATTTTTTTTTCTCAATCAAAGTTTGTTTCATCTGCAATTTACCAATGGCACTGGCAAAGAATGGGAATCTGGAGCGCCAGGAGAAGCATTTGAAAACGGTGCACGTACGTACGATAGTTTCTGCAGTTAACACGCTGCAAAAGTGCATCCGCGTCAGGTCTCTATTAAGGTAGGCAGGGACTTCATTTTCACAAACTCACAAACTATTGTATGTACTTTATTTTTTGGGGGGTCACGCCTGCTCTAAAGCAATGTAAAGTCGAGCTAACAGCTCTTAGCCTCGCATACCAGATTGTGACAAACCATTCTGAACAGTGTCACTTGGTGGAATTCTGCCTTTAATATACAGTATACGGATAGGAAAAGGCAATAACAACTCAGGATCACAATTTTATTCCTACACTAATGTAACATTTTGATATCAGCGGGAATGATCTGGGTTTTACCTTATGTAAAGTGGTGTTACCTGGAAAACATGTCTGCAGGTGTTCCGTTAGGGCCTCCTGGGTGACAGGCTTGTGCGCAGAGTTCATAGCAGAGATAGCCAATACCAGTACTTCTCCCAGAGGGATGAACTGGGATTGGCTGATCGGGGACATACTGATGGGTGACACATCACCTGTGAATAGACGAGTCACAATAATTAACAGGCAATTATCAGCTACAACTTAACCATTTATGCTTACTGCACTAACAAACACAAGTTCGAAAGAAGTTCTGGCATTTGTTCAGACACAAAGGAAGACTTGCTGCACTCGATGTTTAACCCTTTCATGCACCCTCTAACTTCCATCCATCCATCCATTTTCCGATCGGCTTTATTCTCCCAAGGGTCGTGGGGGGTGCTGGAGCCTATCCCAGCCGTCTTCGGGTAGTAGACGGGGGACACCCTGAACTGGTTGCCAGCCAATCACAGCCACACACAGATGAACATCCATTTATGCTCACAATTACACATAGGGGCAATTTTGAGTGTTCAAGCTGCATATTCAATGCATGTTTTTGGAATGTGGGAGGAAACCGGAGTTCCCGGAGAAAACCCACGCAGGCCCAAGGAGAACATGCAAACTCCACACAGGGAGGCCGGAGCCGGAATTGAACCCGGTACCTCTGCACTATAAGGTCGACGCATTAAGCACTGCACCACCGGGCCGCCCTACCCTGTAATTTGGTAACATAATAAGCTGTCCACTGTAGTAACCGCTGTCCCTGAAAGGGTTAAGGCCAAATAAACAATTTATGTGACTTACTCAGTCACTTACCTACATGTTTCATGAGCTGATCTAAACACAAGATATTACCAGATGTACCTGGTCAAATATCCTGATCAGATATCCGTGGGCTTTCATTGTTTTCAAGAATAAAGCTACACTCTTTACATCTCAGAAGTCAGGTCGCATTGTGGAGCCAGACCTCCCTCCTGTTACTGTATGAAGAGCTATTTCCCAAAACCATCAATCTATTTAGTCTGAGAAAATAAAATGGAATTGCCTTGCACAACAAATTTTATGAATATAAATCGAAATTACTCATTGGCCTGTTTAACCTAAAATAATATAGTGGTCGTGGTACCTTGACTTTTTGAACTTAATTCATTCAATAAGTGTCTCTAAAAAGAAACAAAACTTCTGTTGTGTGTGTTTTTTTGAGAAGAAGATTACTCACAGTATTAAAACACATGGTAATAACATTCTTTGTGATAATTCATTCGACATTGTGGCACACCTTCTGGCCAAAAGGGCCGCATAATACATATCATATAAATTACGTTGATTTGATGACAGATGCAAAAAAGACCATTGCAACTAAGTCACAATAATATCAGCGGTTTTTCGCAGGTCATTCACAATCTATATGCGAGTCGGAAAAAATGTCAACTCAGCCAGATACGTCGACCACAAAAACATGTCGACAAAAAAATGTTGGCCCGCTTGGGTCACATCATGTTACGGCATCCGGGTTAGTCAAACTGCTCATCATCGTCTATTCTGCAGTCAAGCTATGAGCTTCTCCCTGTTGGGGTGTACCCCGCCCTTGCCCAAAATCAGCTGGGATCGGCTTCAGCCACCTGCAAACCTAATGAGATGGTCGCAGCTGGGCGCGCTGTTAGAACCGACTACCATTTGAGAGCTCTTAATCATTTCGGCTTCCTTTTGAAAAATTGGTGTGCAGTGAGCAAACATTTTGAACATCTGACGGAACACCTTCCGTCATTTTCGCCCAGTCCCGACTCGTAAATGGAAACTGGCACACCATCTCGTCATGATTTCATCATTGTTTCACTGCCATCAAAAAAAAAAAATAATAATAATCAAGGAAATCATCTCACGACAAACATGTTGATTCATATTTTTGGGAGTAATATAATCCTATTTCTATAAATGTCATAGCACAATTTTAAAACATTTCATTTTCACTGACCCCATGCAATTACACCATAGACAACTAGAGGTCCACGAGCCCCCACTTGAGAAAAACTGCACTGTACAATCACACGGTTGTAATGAGTCATTTTGTTTTGTAATAAGGGTGTACACCACCTACTGCTCGGAGATGGCTGGGATAGGCTCCAGCATGCCCATGACCCTCGTAAGGATAAGCGATCCAGATTATGGATAGATGGATTCATGCACTTAATGAGAGCTACAAGGGGTGCACAGTGACACGCTTTTTACTTAGTGCCCTCAGTATTCGGACGCCACATTGCTGAAAAACCTTGTGTTGAAGGTTACATTTAAATAACATGCAGTTGGTTGGACATGACACATTGTTGCTCCAAAAAGTGATATTTGAGTGAATCATTTGCCGTGTTGAAGAAAAGTTTGCGTTTCATGTTTTTGAATAATTTTTGATTACAATTATGCATAACTGCCATTATCTGACCTCGCTCTCAGCAAGCAATATTCCCTCTAATGTTCCATGTGTCTGAGCATTCACACAAACTTCCTTGAGTATTCCTTGGAACACAGTGTGCAACATCAGACATGCACACGGGGGCCACACCAGTAAACACACCTGTCCAAAACCTGCGATCTCAACAAGTTAAATCATTTTCACATCAAAATAGAACATATCATTGAATGGAGATTTATGACACGCATAAAATAGGCCCAGGTTTGTTACTTTTATTTCAGCACACGGGTTACTTTAAGCATATTAATTGAACCAATGTGGATAACAACCATTGCGCATTTGACAAAACACAAAAATTTCTAGTCACTTGACCTTTGAAATGCACGAAAGATCCTCATTCAAGTGGCTTGTAATCTATGCCCATATTTGGACTTCCTGAACGAAGCAGTCGTACGTCGCCAGCAGCCTCTCGTAGTCTGTAGTGTGTGTGAGTGAATGTGTGTCAATGTATCCATCAAACTATCGGCGAACAACTGAGTGCGCACCCTCGGTCGCACTCCTGAAACTGTAATGGAAGTGTCCTGTTTGTAGATTAAAGTAGGGTGGAAATGACGGAATGAGTGTAGAAATGGAGTGTGTGCGTGGTGCGCCCGAGCTGTCACCGGGTGCGCTGAGAGGGTGAGAGAATTGCTCATGCGCGCAGCTGAGAGGGAATATTGTCAGCAAGTACTCAAATGCTTGTACTTATACTCGGCCGGGAAAAAAAGGGGCTTCTTAGCATCCCTACGAGGTGCCAAACTTCAGATAGCAGATAGCAGACTCAGGGACGGTAGAATGGACACCATGGTTATCAAAAAACAAAAGCCCACTCATGAGTCAAACTTTTGTTCAACATATAAGTAAGTCAGCAAAGCAAAACAAAACGGAGAGACCGTTTGTAACTCCAGAAAACGTGTAAGTTACCTTACTATATACATACCTATCTATCTGTTTTACACTACGCAAAATCTAGTAGTTCTGCATGAAGCTAATGTGAAACTAATGTCATTTAATTAATGATAATGTCTGCAGTATGGAAATATTCAATTGTGGAAAAAGGAGACAGTGCAACTGTGACATGCAATGGGTGCAAATTTGAGTATTTCGCTTGGCAAAAAAAGATCTCGCGCTTGACACAACAAATTTAGTATGCCACCTGAAAAACTGATGTGCCACAGTTTCTGAGAAAATATATCGTCATGCGTTATTACTATTATTTCTTTTAACTGAGACAGGTTCAATAATCATGCTCATTAATCTGGGAAAAGTAATTTGTCACAAGTCCATCATTCATTCAGTTATTCAAAAATGTAAACCACTCTTTACTGTAATTTGCACGTCTAAACTGGAGTGGAAGGAAAACCCACTGCGTTCACCCCAATGTCAGATTAAAACACGACAGCACACTTTGGAAAAGATTGAAGTCTAATTTGTGAGAAGGGGGTGATCGGAGAACACATCATCTTTGGGGAAAAAAGAACATTGGAAACCGAAGAAATGCTTCTAAGTTACCACTGAACGAACCCTAAGACTTTTGTGACATTGTGCTTTTGGAAGACAAGATGAAAATGGCGATATCTGGCCATACTACAGAGCATCCAGGCATCACATACAAAGTGTCAAGTGGGGTGCTAAAAGAATGATGATTTGGGCTTCTTTTCTTACCACAGGACCACAAGAATGCAGACTGCATCTTGCAGTCATTGAATGAACTTTGGCCATTTTCACTCTGCTATACGTGACACTCATCAGATTTTTTTTTAATGCAGTGTGAACAGTACACCTCGATTTTTTTTCAAATCCGACCTGGACCTCTTTCGTTTGCGGATACAAATCAGATATGTATCAGAGTAGGAACACTCATCCACAGAAATCCAACCTATACATTATCAAAAGCGAAATCCTCTCTGCTTGGTTGCGAAAGGAGTGCTTGGGAGACGACTGACAATGTGAATATGAGAAGTTGTATGAGATAGAGCAAACATCAAACGTTTTGTCCACCACTTTGTTTTAAGCGATAAACAGTGCTACTTGTATCCCTTAATATATGACTTTGGTCATATATAT
>NW_017805631.1:466220-466560 GCF_001891065.2 Hippocampus comes | reverse complement strand
GATACCAACCATAACGAACACGGAAACCAATGAGCTGATATACGCTTCAGCATCAGTGATCCTCGAGATTCTTGGCTATAGGAGCAACCATGGGAGCCAAGAGACACGTTACCCACCATGGAAAAGACGGTTGGAGGCTAAGATCAAGGCGGCTCAGAAAGAGGCCCAGAGAGGTTGATGAAAAGGCTGAGAGGTACATCCAGATGACCATACCTGAAGCACTCGAAACTGCCAAACTGACTGTCCAGTCGCCTAAAGAGGTACACGAAAGAGAATGAGGCCAGACGAATAAACAGGCTGTTCGCAACACAACCTGCGAAAGTGTACGCTCAGTGGCAGG
>NW_017805631.1:464314-464877 GCF_001891065.2 Hippocampus comes | reverse complement strand
TATTCTGTCCTTGTTCAGAATAGATCCACTTGTCGGCAGTCGTGGAATAAAGACGTGTTTACAGTCAATCGTGTGTGCTCCTTATGACTGCCACAATATATGTTTTAAAAAATGTACACTAAAACGATGTGCGGATACTAAACTAAGGAATACTTGTTTTGAAACAAACAATTTGGATAAAACAGAGAATGCGCTGTAATTTAATTGCTATTTAACTGCTAAACAGGAGCGCGGCCGGCCAGACCAGTGCGCACGTATGTTAATTTCGTTTAAACAATCCTATAGAAATAATTCCAGATGTCTTTGCCTATTTATTTGATTTGAATTATTCTATTTAAAGCCTAGTAAGCCGCAGGATTTCTCTGCGTAATTCTCTTTATTTATTTCTCTGCCTCTTATTCTGTATTTCAGCGCAATTTCGTTGTGCAAATGCATTGATCATGTTCATAAAAATATGTAGATTATTTTAACCGTAAGAAATCTTGTGTTTTTTTTCTCCCAAAAATACTCACAAATAAAATATGAAATGTCGGGTTTGCTTCGGGCTCGGGCCTGCAAATCGG
>NW_017805631.1:463486-464002 GCF_001891065.2 Hippocampus comes | reverse complement strand
ACCTCCCTGAGGTGGATCAAATTTGGTCCGGTATAAGCTCTTTAGTGGAGCTACGTCGGAGCAAATGTGCACGTGTGAACGCTCGACTGGATCTGTCTCGGCGCAGTGTCGGACCAAACGTTACCATGTGAACGGGGCTTAAGAAAGGAAAGGTAGTCCGCACTGAAGGGGTCTCACTCCCTGAAGGAACAATAGCAGACATTGAGGACAGCTACAAGTACCTCGGTATACCACAAGCCAATGGCAACCTCGAACTGACAACAAGGAAAGCGGCTACAGCCAAATACCTCCAGCGACTGAGGCAAGTCCTAAGAAGCCAGCTCAACGGCAAGAATAAGACCCGGGCAATAAACAGCTATGCCCTGCCAGTGATCAGATACCCTGCAGGAATAATAAGGTGGCCAAAGGAAGAGATTCAGACCACTGACGTTAAGACCCGAAAGCTCCTAACCATGCATGGAGGGTTCCATCCCAAATCCAGCACCCTGAGACTGTACGCAAGCCGAAAGGAAGGAG
>NW_017805631.1:458923-462284 GCF_001891065.2 Hippocampus comes | reverse complement strand
CGGAACGACGACACCGAGACACATTTTCACTTCGCGTTTTTCGATCATCAGATTCGAAACGACGACGTGTAAGTGAGTTTTTATTGGCGTGCGTTTTACTGTAATTGTGAATGATTTTAACTTTATTCACTTTCGTCCTGTAGAACGCGGCACTAGCTTAAAAGCAGCACCCACTCGACACGACTGAAGAAACGTGTTTGCTTCGTCGTTTTCATTCAGCAGATTCGAAACGATGACGTGAAGTGACGTTTTATTGGCGTGCGTTTTACTGTAATTGCGAAAGATTTTAACTTTATTCATTTACGTCGTGTAGATCATGGCATCGAAACGTAGAAGAACTGTAATGACTGGAGCGGAGCGAGTGAAATGCATCCGTTTGAGCGAGGCTGGACACAAAGTTAAAAACATCAACAGACACTTGGAGTCGGAAAGACGCAAATCTACGAAACTTTAAAAAACAAGGCATCGATTCAACTCCTGATGACAAGCCACCATCCAGCGAGGAAGCAATGCAAATGGCAACAATCCATCAGTATGCACAAGAATTACCAGACATCGGTGATCAACGGGACAGTTACTTGCAACTAGCAAGAAAACTGTATGACACGCAGGCAAACATTGTCATAAACCAAAGAATGCATCCAACAAAACAATCCAAAATAGACACATTTTTTTCCCAAGACAGAAAAAAAATAAACATTAAAATACTGTACGTATTTTACTCTTCTGATTTTTTTGAATACACCTGTATTGCAGTTTTTGTGATATAAACAGTTTTTGGACAGTATATTTTGTGTGTCTGATTTGCAATGACAAAATACCATCGATGAAACGGTCGAATATAAAGCGACACTTAGACACGCGCCATGCTACGTTCGCCAGCCAGCAGCAACTCTGTGTATGGACCCGGCAAGCTGTCTATAATTCTGCTAGTTTTGCTGGATTTGTAGCAATCGTGAGGAACGGAAAACCATTCACATTTATGGTGAGCATTATCACAAAATTATTGAAAAGAATACATTCAGAGGCTTATTATACTGACATTTTGTTGAATTCACTTTTAAAATAGTTATATATATATACACACACACACACACACACATAAAAAATATGACTCTCACTGAAATACATTTCCAAATATTTTGCTTTTATGGCTCTTTTAGTCAAAAAGGTTCCCGACCCTTGCACTAATCTATGGCGTGTGGAAATACTTGGAAGGGCAGAAGGTATGGAAGCCCATGGGGTGAAACAAGCGGCACAGCAAATGGGGGGGGGGGGACTCTAAATTTTGTATTTTCTAAATTGTCCACAAATGGAATGAATAAAAAATAAAAATAAATAAAATCGATATATCGTCCAGGGCTCAGTGGTAGTCGTGATTCAGCCATGCAGATGGTTAATTTCGCGTGCGAATGACGTGATGTCAGTTTTAGTAGCTGTCTCTATGAAATGAGGAGATCAAGGAGTGTCGCCTAACATCTTCAAAACGTTTCTATCTCCTCCCGCCTCGCTCGTCTGTTGATACCGGATGATTAGCCCCTACATATGCAACCATATTTACCTCACTAAACACTGCCATGTGATGTCGTTTGTTGTTGTTGGTGCGTGTCACGCGATGTCACATCACATAAGCGTTCCGTTCACATATTAAGTCACAGTTGTTTTTGTAATGTGAATGAATATCTAAAAAGATTGGATTTAACAAAAGAATCTGGATTGGGAACCTTGCCCCACAGTGTGAACGTAGCCTATGAAAGCCTCTATAAAAGGGGGGCCCAATACGTGGATCGCCATCGACCGGTAGCTCGCGGATTGGCCCCAAGTCAATTGCGAGGGGTCTAGAGGGGAAAAAAACAACAACACAAAACATTTGTGTCTGTGTGCTTGTTGTTAATATGATATACTCTTGTGTTAGGATACTAAGGGTGCAGTGTGCATGAACAGTCTCACTTTCACAAAAAGTATTTAAAAAAATTAAACTAAATAAAAAAGCCGGTCACCTTTAACCGACGGTGGAGCATAACCTGCATCGCTGGAAATTGTTAGCGGTCAGTAGTCTGGAATTGCAGCTTGCGATCAGAGCTCTTGCGCTATATCTTTTATTGTTGTTGTTATTCTCATTCAGTTTTTTTCATATACAATTCACAGAGGGCACTGGCAAAGAATGGGAATTTGGAGGGCCAAGCATTTTAAAATGGTACACGTAAGCTATGATAGTTAACACGCTGCAACAGTGCGTCCCATGCCTCCGCGTCAGGTCTCGATGAAGGTAGTGATTTCCTTTTCACAAACTCACAAACCCTTGTGTCTACTTTGTTTTTCTGTCTCGTTCATCTTAGGGGCCATTATAGTTGTTGCTCATCATGTCATGCACGTGTAAATGTGTGTGTATGTGCGCATGTGCAGTTACGGCTCGATCATTGGAGATTTGTTGATCGAAAAGTAGATCTTCGGTCAAAAAATGTTCGGCACCCCTGCTCTATGCAGTTGTGTATCAAATCGTTGTAAAACAAATTTGCGGCAATCTCTCCAACATCTAAAGCTTGACTGAAATGAGGTCATGCAACAAAATTGTCAGAGGTGATCCCAATTCAGCATCAGACAAATGTAAAGAATTACTGTGGTGGGCCTACATAGCAGTATGCACAAACTCAACTCAACTGTATTTATTGAGCACTTTCAAACAGCCATCGCTGCATACAAAGTGCTGTCTGTACATGAAGCAACTAACATATACACAACAATAAAGCAATAAATCAGTAACAAAGATGGTAGAAGGCACCAAACAGTAAACCTAAGATCAAAACTGAGTCATGCTGAGTCAAATGCCGACGAATACAAGTGAGTTTTGAGGCGGGTTTTAAAGCTGGTTAGCAGTGATGTGTTCCTCGAGCCCGCGCGACTGTCTGGAAGTGATCCGATCCATTTTGCATTTTTTTCAGGGCCGAGAGTGGCGCGGATAAAAAGCAAACGCTGAAAAAAAAAATTCCCACGCACATGCGCGATGTCCGGAAACAGTGATTTGTTCCTCGAGCCGGTCCTTGGCCTCGAAGGTCGGTCCTTGGTTCTTGGCCTTGGGAGTCAATTCCTTGACCATGGCCTTGGGAGTCAAGTCCTTGGCCTTGGCCTCGGGTTGCCGGTCCTCGGACACAATGAGGGATTAGAGCCTTGAATCCCTTGTCCACAGGTATAAAGTGGGACCGAGGATCGCAAAAACCACGAAGGAATCAAATAAATTCCATCCAGGGAAACGCATATTGATGGATTAAGCTGGCGCTTTAAAAGGGGCAGGTCTGCCACTGCCAAGTGACATTTAGCGCAACGAATAAAAGCGGGATCACAGTTAGTTTCAATCACGGTT
>NW_017805631.1:443051-457829 GCF_001891065.2 Hippocampus comes | reverse complement strand
AAAAATACTCTGATGATGCCCTCCACATGAGTACACCAGTTTTTGATCCATTTATTTTTTGGAATAAACCTGGAGTACACAGCTGCTGATGTAATGTTCATTCTTAATGCATAGTTTTCAAACATTTACCCTTGAAACATTATACTTTTGAGTTTCAGAATTCTTGATTATCAATATCAGTCAAAATAGAAAAATGGGTTCCCATGATGAACGTTTACGGAACCCAACATTAGTTATCGTGGTTTCCCATTGGGTAATCCGACGGAACCGAAAAACGGTTACCATGAATTTCTGAAATCCTCAGGCCTGCTCCTGAATTATTTAAATTTTTGCAGCATTTGTTTATAATTGTATGTATATGTTGTTTGTGTTATTATCATATGCAATTGAATAAGTAGACCATTTCGGAATTCGAAATTTGGGACTCTCTGAATGCATAATGGGACTCATACTTTTCTGATCAGTGAGTCCCTGGGACTCGCTGCAAGTACACTGTAAAATTATCACTGAGAGATTACCGCTTTTTCTGCAGTCGGTGATTGACTTCTATGCAAAGTCATTTCTCAACTTGTGTTCCGTGCCATGTCATGCCTGTTGAGTGTTGATTTACTTCATATTAAGAAACTACTGCACTAAAACATTAATTCATAAATGTCTATCATATGATTTTATTTCTTTTTCTCAGTATAAATAACACGTACCCTGACTGTTCTACTCTTTGAATAAAATCACTTCATTCAAGCGTTAGGGAGTGCAAAGGGTTATGATGGAGGGGTGTTGCAAATCATGAGGACCTGCCAAGTGGTATGATAGCATTGTTTTATACATGTCCTTGGCTAGGCCTCAGTTTCAAAATCAGTCCTTGGTCCTTGGCCTTGGCCTCGGAAGCAAGTCCTTGGTCCTTGGCCTTGGCCTCGGAAAATTTTTCAAGTCCTTGGCCTTGGCCTTGCCTCGGAAAATTTTCCAAGTCCTTGGCCTTGGCCTTGGCCTCGGGTTGCCGGTCCTTGGACACAACACTGCTGGTTAGCGAGGGAGCTTGACAACTTTTCAACACACTTTGCCAATATAAAAATGTTCCGTGAATTAAGACTTTTGTAAATGATGTCTCTAAAATCATTCAAGATTATTTTTAGAAATGGTCATATCTTTTCTTGGGATGAAATGGTTTAAAATTTCAAACGCTTAGTACTGTCGTTCCAAATTGTAATGTGCTCTATGCATGCAGCACCTCCATGTTTGGTGAAAGGTACCATGTAAACATCCAGTCAGCATCTAACACAGTGACAACCAGGGGTGGAGTGGCCGTCAGGAACTTCTGGAAAAGATGTAATTTTTTTCACAAACGGCCAGTGTATTTCCGGGCCGGTCCTGCCCATCACAGCTGCTTGCAGCAGCCCCCTCGGCAATGATTTCGTTTCAGCGTGTGATCGCCGCACCCCATCACGACTACGTTTTGGTGAATGACATGCTCATCGACGCCAACTTTGCAGTGCATGACTTCCACGACCCTCATGTCTATCCACGCGTCGATGTTTATTTTTCGGCAATTGACGGACGCTGAATTTTAGTCCCAGTGCATCCCTGGTGATAACAAAATGACAGTCACGTATGTAACTATGGTTCGATATGTCCTGAGAGACTGTCTTCCGGGTGCCACGGGCTTTTATACACCTGAGTCACCGTGGGTCGCTAATGACGTTTGTTGATCTTCATTCTCATCCGGCGCTCGCACAAAGGTGTGTTCGATGCCTTCAGCACTACCCCTGCCGGTGTGGAGGGACGAGAACTTTTCCTATTGGCTTAAAAAAGCAACAACAACAAAAAAAGTTTTATGCCATTTCAACCTCTAAAAGCACCAGCGTCTTTCAAATGGTGTCCCAGTAACTTGTAACAATGACAGCAGAAACAGTTACGCCGTCTGACCTCTTCACTGGAAATGCTGAATGTGTTGCCATGCATGAGGGCCACGATCATTAATACATATTCAGCATCTCCGAGTAGTTTAAATGGCTTGGAAGTCGGCTCCTCTTTGTACTCTGTGTACAACAACAATATCGATAGCATCAGCAGCTAAGAGGATGAAGCGAGGGATTATCGATATGCTCCCACCATGCTCGAAATTCATGACGGTGATGTTATTAATGGTGTCGTATAAACAGATTAGAGCACTGAATTAATGGGACACATTTTTGGTTTAGGCATGTTGGCTGCCTTGATGTGATACGGCAGCAGGACTTTCCACCATACAAACATTCGAGCTGAACCACCCAACTTTTCAGTGCCATGTTGTGGTATAACAGCTGAAGTAGGAAGGTGCTGTCAACTTTCATATTATGGGGGGATTTCACGAATGGGATGAGAAGAGAATGGTACTGCGGATAGAGTTACTTCTGTCCTTTTTCTTGATTAAAGAAAACAAAGCCATATATAGAGTACCTTGTATCAGCAGGAAGATACAGTCTCAATCAGGGATGGGGAAAATAGTGGGCACTGCATAAACATTTGCACTAGCCTATACAACTGTTTGGGGTGGCTTGGAGAAGAAAGAAACCAATAGCACAGCGGCAGTTGATGACAGAATTATTGTGAGAGCTGTAAAGGCTGCTTTTCATACTGTATGAATAACCCCCTTCTCAGGGCAGGAGAGAAAGTATAACAACCTTCTGTTTGCAAAACACTTGGTGGACAAAAAGTACAGAGGCAACACTAAATGACAGAGCAAGGCCAAGCTGGAATCGACCAAAAAGTGTAGAGGTGCGTACCTCAACAATTCCGGGAGAGGGTTTTATGGACTGAGCGCTGTTAAAAAATGAAATGAGTAAAGTGTACTGTCATTTTTTATTCTTTGGTGTACTTGGATTGTATTTGGGAACTCTTTTAACCCCTTCGATACTATAGACCAGTGTTTTTCGAGCCAAGGCACATTTCTTTCATTGAAAAAATCCGCGGCACACCACTACCTGAAAATGTGGAAAAAAGCTTATTTTAACAATTAAGTGTTCTATTCTTACTATAAGCGTTTTTTTAACATTGAAAAATAACGCAATATTATAACATATTGAATAGGAATCAAATCAACATCAATCCAATATTTGGTGCATTTGTTTTAATGGCAAGAAAAATACAGTCAATTAGAACATTAACTTGCTCAGGGGTCAGATTTTTTTTCTGTGTGACAGCCGGTTCTTTTTCTCCAGGTCGTTTGCGCTCTCCCACAATATTGTACCAATCCCTTTTCCAATCTTGAGACTTTGTATAATTCCAACTTC
Organism: Hippocampus comes; assembly: GCF_001891065.2. Classification (NCBI taxonomy): domain Eukaryota; kingdom Metazoa; phylum Chordata; class Actinopteri; order Syngnathiformes; family Syngnathidae; genus Hippocampus; species Hippocampus comes. Next base: position 454,560 of record NW_017805631.1, on the reverse strand, counting down.
ATTCAAATGACTTTTCTACTGAATGTGTCGCTGAGATAGTCCACCTTCCATTTAGTCCATATTTTTCCACCAGAAAATTTGCTTAGCGGCCCGGTAGTCCAGTGGTTAGCACGTCGACTTCACAGTGCAGAGGTACCGGCTTCAATTCCAGCTCCGGCCTCCCTGTGTGGAGTTTGCATGTTCTCCCCGGGCCTGCGTGGGTTTTCTCCGGGTACTCCGGTTTCCTCCCACATTCCAAAAACATGCATGGTCGGCTGACTGAACATTCTAAATTGTCCCTAGGTGTGAATGTGAGCGTGGATGGTTGTTCGTCTCTGTGTGCCCTGCGATTGGCTGGCTACCGATTCAGGGTGTCCCCCGCCTACAGCCCGAAGACAGTTGGGATAGGCTCCAGCGCCCCCCGCAACCCTAGTGAGGATCAAGCTTCGCTGCATGTTTTGCAGAGCATACCTTTCTCACTCGAAAAAGAAAATATCTCACCCAGTTTCAGTGCTTGTTCTTCTATTTTGTCCCACAATGGGGAAATTTGCAGTCTACAGCAGCAAAATTGGGGGGAGAAAAAAACTGTTTCATTGCACAAAATAAATGTGTCAGAAAAGAACTGTACACAGTACACAGTTCTTTTCTGAAACATTTATTTTGTGCAATGAAACAATTTGTTTTTTCATATATAAGGCGCATAAAATAGAAGCTGCAATAGTGATTGCATTTGCGTTATGTATCCACTAGATGGAGCTATGCTGAACTCAATTCAATAAAATACAATACAGCTTTATTAATAAAGAGCTTTCACAAGTGCTGCAGCTGTAACAAAGTGCTTTACAGAACATTTAAAATACTACGGCCAAGAAATCAGAATATTGATCCATATATAAATCGCATCTGATTATAAGGCGCACTGTTGGCTTTTGAGAAAATTTCTTTAAGGTGCGCCTTATAGGGCGGAAAATAAAGGTAATTACAACAGATGCTACAAAACTTGAATGAAGATTATTGATGACTTGATGATTGATGAAATAAAATCCAACATAAACACGACATGGGACATCCATGAAAAAAAAGAATGGATTTGTTTCAAAATCTAATTTGTTTGAAATCCGTGCGTAGCAAGGACCACTAAGACGGAACCCAAATGTAAAGTGTATGACAACTATACTAAACATCCTGCATCTTCTAAATAAAATCCCCTTTTCGTGGATTTCAGGGACAGGACTTTTGAATCGGCGGACTATGATTTTGATCCCCTTGTTTTAAGAACTGGGTTTAATGCGAAGGCCGTGCTCCACCTTTAGGGTTTAGGTATGTGTTGTCGTATTATTACATAGATGCACTCAACAATGACTTCCGGGTTGAGTGAACGCTGGCGCGTCTGGCTGCCGCTGCTCACCCGCACTGTGGTTTTATTGTTCTTGTTCCTGATTGTAAAGTGTCCTTGAGTGTTTTGAAAGGCACTTATAAATAAAATGTATTATTATTATTAATATTATTATTATTATTATTATTTGCACATACTCCGACAGCCATTCCAACTTAAAAGAAACGCAGTTCATTCTTATTTTGGTTTTCGTGAGTCGACGTATCAAATTCACTGCCCAGTCGTTTCGCCATGACAAGGGTCATTACTGTCACTTATCGCTGCCTCACTGTTATTGTTATGGAGCAGAGAACAAGCACAAGTACTGTCATGCCGTGATTGGCTGCATAGCGTCATTGCATCGTATCGTGTGATTGGCTGAACACCTGTCACTCACTGAATCACACAGCAAATTGATACAGAAAAAAAAAAGTTATACATCTAATTCATTTGCAGTGCGTTCACTGCGCTGGATAGGTTTTCTTGTGCGCTGAGAGTGTGCGACCAGTGCACAGTTGCGCAGCTTTGAGGGAACGTTGGTATCGTTGCATCTCCGGTAAAAGTAAATCTAAATAAAAGATACCTTTCGTTGTATTGCCTCGCGCCGGAAACTTCGCTTGTCTCGAAGCATAAGGCAATTAGCTAGCTGCTGCTGCTGCTACCTACCGGTATGGAAGACTACTACACAATTACAATGTCAGGTGATAGACCGCACAGGCATACATATTGGATAATTTCCCACGGCATAACTGACAATATCTCGCGGCACACCGGTTTGAAAAACACTGCTATAGACTATGCTCGTGCACATGACATATTTGTGGGTCTAAGCCAATAAAGATGTTACATGTGAATGATGTCAGCACTTCGGGTTCATGATTTCATCCTAACTAATCAATCACAATCAAGTCACGTCACTTTACATCCGCCTACATGAAGACGAGTTGGCAATGACAAAGCTGGAAAAAAAGGCCAACGCAAGTCTTCCTTATCGCTCAAACATACATATTTATGCTAATATTAGCCAAATGAAGTTGTAGTTAAATCTATTGGTTCCAAGCAATAGTATAAGTTATTCTGACAATGTATCACATAATTAATTACCTTAGAAGATTGTTCCAAAGTCAATTGTGCCTCTTAGTGTTCATCTGCAGATACGCATATCTGTTTCTATGTAGAAACAAAGCGTGATGTAGCCATTTATTGATGTATTTCTATTTCTGTATATATTTTTCTAAATTATGTTCTCAAAGAATATAAATGGGAAGACGCCCCACATTGGAAAGTTATCCAAACTCGTGATGAAATAAGAGCTAAGTTTTGAAATCAAAAGTTTACTTCTTAGTAGGTTGTTTTAGTCAATTGAATGTTTTATATGGAAGGTCTAATTGGAATGCACAAGAGGTCAGAAGTGAGAATATGATCGTTTTGCTAGTAGATTAGAAGGTGGTGAGGTTCCAGGTGATGCTGATGTGGCTGGGAATGAGGAAGCAGACATGTGTAGTGACAATATGTCAGGTGCAGGCAGGGGGAGATCACAGGAAGGAAGAAATCGAGCGGTGTCTAAGCCCATTCCTTCATTCCTTCACTTCCATCTGGGACACTTGCTTTGAAGATCCAACCAACTTATGAACAAGATCCCAGGAGTCCCTATGAATATTTCAAACAGTATTTACTGTACACCAAATAAGATCTTCAATTTGAAGACTGACAACACAAATATTTATGTATTACCAGGTGGGCCAACAAATTTTAAACCAACAACTTCAGAAGAACCCCAACAGTTCTTCATCTGGCCATGGGAGTGAGAAAGATGCCAAGAGTCTTCATGTACTGCGAAGCTGGGATGGTGTTTTTCGGAAATACCATGCCCTCTGACATATTTTTCAAGCTGAGGTCAAATTTGCATTGGGTCAACAACTTGGAGAACGCCACGGAAGAACAAAGACAATCGAGCTATCATACCTGCTTCCTGACTGCTCAATATATAGAAAAATAAAAGACAAGATGACTTCTCACACTTATGTGGGAGTAGAGTCAAAATCAGTCAAATAAATAAATAATGCGGTTCTGAAGGGTTTAAAATTGTGAAATATATGTAAATGGGTGTTGGCAGCTGTGAACAAGTGGTTCAGGTCGTTGCCTGCCACTGTGGAGACCCCGGTTCAAGACCATCCGACCCCAACATTTCTCAGACACACAGCTGCGGTCTGGTTGAGCAAGACACTGATATCCTGAATTGCTCCCCGGGCACACCGGTGTGTGCCGCCAACGGTGTGTGCTTACTGAGCCCCACTAATGTAATGGGTGAAACACAGAGGTCAACTTTTGTGTAAGTGTCAAACAAAGATGATTTGATTTGTTCTATACAGGGTTGCATCTTTCCCATTAAAGACAATTGGATATGCATCTCGATAGATGGTGGACGATACAATTCAAGAACGGAATTTTTGTGGAACGATTTAATTTGGTCCGAATGAGTGGTCGGTTGAATCAAAATCAATTGTCGGATTCACAAAGGTTTTTAATTCTATATGATAAGGTACCACTGTATACGTTTCAAAGAAACAATTATCATCGGGCCACCTTGCTGCTGGGATGCTTCTCACGTGGGAGGGTTTTTTTTTTTTCCCCTGGAAAATCCTGTCAGTGATGTTACGTTTGACATTTGTATATGCTACAAAATGTGGAATATGGTTTCTGGTTTCACGGTAATTCATCTTTGTCACTTCCTGGATTTCACCTACGCGTAATATTCTACGTTAGGCAGTGGTCATTTTCGACTCATGGAACCCCCAAGCTAATTTAGGGTAGCCCACAAGTTAGATCCCATGTATGGACCACCACCAAGGAAGGGTGAGGGTTAAAAATAAGGACAGGCACAGTGGTAAGAAAGAAGAGGGGCAGGAGTCTAATTACCCACAGCACATTCACAACTAGTTTTGCCAATAAGCTGGATACGTTTAGTGTGACCACAGGGAGTCGTCTACTCTGTAGGCATGAATACGATGGGCAAGCCAGACAGTCTTGTAAATCTCCCTTGCTACAGTGCCCATCGGATTCATTTACAAAGTGCCAAGCGGGGCCCCTTGATGGACATGGGAAATCTGCAATGAAGGTCCAATGTGCTGAGTCGCGTGGGACAAAAAAAGAAAAACATTTCACCAAAATGGCATAGCTTTCAGTTACGATTGGAGACAGATTTTGTGTTTGGTGTGCCTGGTATCAAAATTATCAAGCCGTGTTTGATGTGAATCATTTGAGTTTCTATAGTAGAATCTAAAAAGACAACATTGTCAAGTAACTGAGAGCTGACAAAGAAGTTCCTGAAACTTCACGACAGTATTCTGTATTATTAAGGGAGATGGATCTCATATTTAATATTAAAATGTATTTGGTCATTAGGCCAAACAAAAAAGATAGCGTGTTTCCAGTAACATGAAATTTCAGCATAAGGTCGGTAGGTGGGACAGTTTTTTTTCTTTTTTTTTTTTTATCTTTTTTTTTTTTCCCCATCAAAAATGTAAACCTCCGCCCTCGGTTTTTACTCGGCCCGTGGTGTTCATCAAATAGTTCGCTGAATTTTTTCGATACATCAATGGATGCTATTTTCTTAACATTACGGTGCGAGCATGCGACTGTAACACAGAAAACGCGGTTTAAACTGTCATCGGAGATCGCGGCCGCCGCCATGTTTCAATGTTGTTGACAGACGACAGGGCAAACGACGCACGCGCTCAACGTGAATATCGCGAGAGTTTGCACCGATGTAAACCCTCTACACAAAAATGTAGAGGGTTGTTTGAAAAAAATGCCGACCATAGTTTTTTTTTCGACGTAACTTCTCGGTCGGTCGGGTTACCGGAAACACACTACTTTTTTTTCTACGCCTTAACTAATAGAAGCATTAGTTCTATTGATGTATGCATGCTGGTATAAGATTGGAATTCACAGAAAATGGGCGGATGGATTGATGGAGTTTAAGTCAGATTTTATTATTGACATAAAAAATAGCGATCATTATTACAGCGATACAAGGGGTGTGTGTTAGTACACAGTACACACTTAGTGTGTGTCTAGCCCTTGAGGGTTATTGCTAAAACATTTTTTGTGGCCCTCAAAATCTTCAAAGCTGCCTAACCCTGCTGTGGGTAGTAAACAAACAATCGAATCAACTTCCAATTGAAAAGCTTCTTCTACTGTTACCCGGTTTTCTATTGCTGCAATTTACCATCACATCATTGCACCTCTCTTTGCAGATGCCCCCCCCAAAAAAAAATTGGACAGACCAATTTATTCCAGGCAGAGTGCTCACATGATCACAAAATGCTACCAAACATCAGAACTGTAGTCAACCAACTGTTGTTTAACAAGTTAACAGTTGCGTGTATATTTGTTTTCCCTGGTTTATCAGCATTTCCAATGCCTCATCCAGTAAAAGCACCGAGCTGCAGATAAAGAAGAGCCATTTTGGCATAGCAGCTGTTAGCCTGCAGCCCTGCGTACTCCGTTTTTACTACGCCCCCCCCTCCCAAAAAAAAAAAAACAGTTGGAGAGTGAGATGGAGAGACAGGGCTTGTCGGAAAAAGAGGGATATGGAGGAAAATAACACGCAGAGCCAGGTGAGAAGAGGAAAACTGAGTAGTGAACACGAGGGCAATTCTGTGAGACAAAGCAGGGAGAATAAAGAACGATAAAAGCAGGATGGGGGGAGCATTGATCGTCCATGTCTCTCTCACTGCAGTGGTAGTAAACAATCGGCCGGCCTCCTTTGTCCACACGACTAAACCACACCCCCTCCTTTTGTCATGCTCTGCCTCCACCTCTCTCCCTCTCTCCCCATTCATTTACATCATTACCCATCTAGCAATTTGCCCTACTTCGTCCCCCCGCAACATGTAATACATATATGTGTGGGCATGATCGATCCTTCTGTCACTCAGATTGGCCTTTCTCCATCTCACTCGCTCTGCTCAGCTGTGATGCTTCGCTCTGCTCACAATGCTAACTAGCAGCTGCCGCTAAAAAGCTACCTAATAATAAGGACAGTGCCGCGAGAAAATAAAAACAGCCAGACATGCCCAGTAGGCAGATTCATACCTTGGTTAATCGTGTTCCACTCTACGTCAAAAATAGACTCCGATTTAAAAGCAGTTGCTCCTGATGCTTGCACAGCTCTCTTTCTCTCACATAGACACACACTGGCTCATGCCTCGCTCCGTCACGCACGCACATACACACTCTGCTCCTCCCCCGCCCCCAGCAAACACACACTAGCTTGTTACGTCTTTCACTGTTCTCACAGGCACACACACTCGCTCTCCAGGTCCCTCCCCTTACCCCCCAACACACACGCACACGCGCGCGAGCATTCAGTCAAGGGCTACCCACAATCCTCTGCGCCACACAAAGACAAGGGGGTGTGACCAATCACATACTGCCTCATTCTGCATCTGAGTCGCCCACCCCTGCAACTCCCCCCACCGACTGTGTAATGCTCACTGACACACAAGCTTGTGGGCGGGCTGCTGAGAAGGTTGCCATGACAATGCATCCCAAGTTGCTCTTTCTTACCATCGCTCATATGTTCACACATGCAGTCACACGCACAATCAGTATTTTCCATTTTTTAGAACTCTGAAGCATGTGCTCTAATGTGGTAAGAGAAAAACCTCCATCGCAGCCAGTGTTGCGGCACCGCAGCTGGGTTCTGGTGTGACCCAGTTTGAGGACTCTGACTATTGGATGTAGGACACGCATATAAATACACAAAATTCTTGTGGGGCTTTGAAACAGTTGCATAATAAATGGTTAATTTATAAATATTAACAACTTTACTCCACTCTGTTTAGGCCAGTCCATTATTTGACATAACTGGTGCAAAAAGATTTGCTGATGGTGTAGTTGTACAACCCCCTGACTTGTGTGCGGGCAACGTGGGACCGGTTCCCACTCAGTGACGGTGTGAATGTGGGTGTGTATGGATGTTCGTCTCTTTATGTGCTCTGTGACTGACTGGCAAACAGTTCAAGGGTTATTCCGCCTTTCGCCCAAAGTCACTTGGGATAGGCTCCAGCAATTTCCGTGACCCTCTTCAGGATAAGTGGTGTTGCAAATGGATAAATGGATGGATGGATGGTGCAAAAAGTCAACTAAAAAGCAAAGTACAAATGCAGAGGTGATCCTGTTTGCTAATCCCGGGTACAAAATGTACAGTTCAAACTCAAGGTTTTGTGCAAATTGTTCAAAATCTAAATTGTACTCTGAGACATTAGACTTTAAGGTTTCATGTTGGGATGGGCGATTATGGAAAAAAAATAATCACAATTATTTTGATTCTGATTGAAATCATGATTAATAAACATTATTCACTGATTTCAATTTTTTTATTTATTCAACTACCAAAATGTAACTTTAAATATACCATGAAAGGACAACGACAAACAAAGTACAGTATAATAATATGTCAAAATAAAAAACAAAAAAGAACAATAAATACCAGATGTTCCTGCTTGCATGTAAATTGGCCCCTTATGGGCAGTGTGGTGCTATGCATGCATGGAGTACAGACTAACGTTGAGATAAGAAGAAGAAAGTTGCCTTTAAACAAAGTTATTATAATTCATTTTTCAAAAAAAATATTTGCCCCTGAGCATGTCTGTGTGTGTTACTACAGTGTTTGAGTGTGAAAATTCATTATTTGAAGGTATATCACTACCATAACTCAACACAAATTTTCTATTGCATGTTAATTGGATTTTACATTGATTGCTAGCATTAGCACGAGCACTGTTTCTAAAGCAAAGTCTCGCTTGTATTTAAATGAACGTGAGTTCCGTATTTTCACGACCATACACTAAACCGTATTAAAAGGCGCAGTGTCAGTTATGCGTGCTATTTCTGCATTTAATACATACACAAGACACACTGCATTACTGGACGCAGGCATGGTAAATTGGATGATAGTTAAAAAAAATACAATAGCATGCATGCACGCAAGTGTACGTTTTTAAAACGGCAACGGGAGCAAATCTGAATTTGGTGGTACTTTAAGTGTTTAACAATGTACTCACATTATTTTTAGATAAATTCTCATCACCAAATCCATCAAAGTCCTTATCTTCTGTATCTGAAATGAACAGCTGGGCAAGTTCTCTATCAAACACGGCAGGTTCCCTCTCATTGTCAGAATCAGTTTCATTGCTGTGCGGCTCCTCAGAAATGATGCCGGCTTTTTTGAAAGCTCGAACAATAGTGCAAGCAGACACGTTAGTCCAGGCATCCACAATCTATTCACAAATTGTCACGTAACTCGCCCGATGCTGCCTTCCAGTCTCTGCTATGAACACTCTGTTTACACAGAGGTCCAGCAGTTGGACTAGTCCGGCGTAAGTTGCTGCACCACGGTAGTCCTTGCCCGGATAGATAATTGCCATTGTTTCATAAAACAAAAGCACCAAAACGGACCTCCTTGAAAATTTTCTATTTTCATTTCTTCTGCAAGCGTTTTGGCCCTCAATTGAATGCTGACTGTAGAGACGCTTCTCCCGGCTGTCCTTTGCCCGTGAATCCATTGCTCGAGTTGGTCTTCCACCTCGGGCCACGGCGCCTTGTTTCTGCAGAAACTCAGCTTCATCTTCTTGACATGGCGAAGCTCTTTCTCCTGCTTCCTCCACTTGCGAAAAATTGATTGATTTATTTTAAATTCTCTCATAGCTGCTCAATTGCCATGTTCCTCCACGTAACCGATCACTTGAAGTTTGAACTGTGCTTCATAGGCATGTCTCTAAGATGCCATTTTCCGAGGTCCGAAGTTTTGCCCAATGCACGTACCGGCATTATATCCACCTACTCGTGGGTGTGCCTTGAGCGTCCTCTTTGAAGCCTACCCTTCCCCCATTAACGTCCGCTCCCGTCCTCAGTTCCGTCTGCCTTTCCTCTATGCAAAGCGTAGAAAAAAAATTAGTGTGTTTCCGGCAACCCGACCGCCCGAGAATTTCTACGTCGAAAAAAAACGTTACGGTCGGCATTTTTTTCAAACAACCCTCTACATCAGGGGTAGGGAACTCCGGTTACTCGAGAGCCATATCCTGCCCGTTTTAGGTCCCTCCCTACTCCAACACACCTGATTCAAACAATCAGCTCATCAGCAAGCTCTGTCGAGGCCTGCATAATTGCAAAGCGATCTCAGACGACAGTTTAAACCGCGTTTTCTGTGTTACAGTCGCAAGCTCGCACCGTAATGTTAAGAAAATAGCATCCATTGATGTATCGAAAAAATTCAGCGAACTATTTGATGAACACCACGGGCCGAGGAGGCTATCTTCATGTTTACATTTTTGATGGGGGGTAAAAAAAAAGGAAACACACTATCTTTTTTGTTTGGCCTAAGGACCAGATAAATATCAATATGCACCACAATTTCTAGAAACCCTGTTTCCATTTTCAAATGATTACTTCTACAACTTTTGTCGGAAACCACAATGTCCCATCACTGTTGAACCGTTTTTAGAACAGGGTTGACCCAAGAGTGTCTGGTTGCAGCCCCTTATTATCAGCCCCTCCTCCCAACACTGCCACAGACCACAATTCTCCACCACTATCAGCCTAGAAATACGTTCCAATTCAGCGAAACGCTCATCAAAATCAAATTTACTCTCAATATAAATATAATATATACAGTAGCTTAAAGGCAGCATGCTGGTCGACTGGTTCGCACGACCGTATCACAATGCAGTGATGCAGGGTTCGATTTCGGCTCTGGCTTTCTGTTTGGAGTTTAAGTCCTCACTTTGACTGCGTGGGTTTTGTTCAGGTACTCTGGTTTTCACCCACAAAAAAGACGCATGGCAAGTTAATAGAACACTCTAAATTGCCATGAGGTGTGATTGTGAGTGTGAATTGTTGTTTGTCTATGTGTACCCTATGATTGGCTGGCAACCAGTTCAGGGTGTCCCCCACCTACTGCCCGAAGACAGCTGGGATTGGCTCCAGCACACCCCACAACCCTTGTGAGGATAAGTGGGTCAGAAAATGGAATGATGGATGAATATTGCAAATATGAGGGTATGGATATACTTTAGAGTTTACACTTCTTGCGTACACTCTGACAGTGAGAGCCCCACTGCCACCTACTGTAGTGGATGTACAAAAAATATATCTATTTTTTAAGCAGGTTCCCTGGGCGACCCTCCTGGGATCACACCTTACCCAAAGTGGGACCTGCCCCCTTATTTGAGAAGGACTGGTATACTGTAATCAGGAAGTGCAGAGAGTACTGTACTAGCCCATTTGAGCAATGTGCCTCCATGTAGCTCACACAAAAATAAACAACAAAACTGCAGGTACCCTGTGCAGGTGATTGAAGTAAAGAAGCAAGCCCACTGAAAAGTGATGAGTGTCAAAAAGGATAATTAAGGAGATAAATGTTAATTTCTTAATCTCATCAAATCAGATTATGCATCCGTGTGTGTGTGTGTGTGTGTGTGTGTGTGTGTGCGTGTGTGTGTGTGTGTGTGCAGCTCCATTTGCTGCCATCCCTGAGCTGGGCAATCTAAACCAGGCCAGGGCTCATGCTTTAATCTGATTGGTCAATATTCTTTTAGAGGTGTATGCGTGTGCATACTCGTGTATGTCTGTGTTCGTGTATGCGTGTGCGTGTGCGAGAGTATACAGTATGTGTGTTGGTTCATCACACTGCCAATGACCGCATATCTTGTATTTTGTGAAAAAAACCACTACTGTAAAAATGTAGTACAATACATTTCCAAGGCCAATGGCAGTTGCTTATTTGGATAATGTTTAATAGAGCAACAAAAGCAACCTGTTGTTTTCCTATGTAGTCCTGTGTCGAAATCTACATGTACTGTATATGTGTGTGTGTGTGTGTGTGTGTGTGTATATATATACTATTTATGCTGATGCCTGTCCTGTCTTGTAAAAAATGTTGACTGGCCTCAAGAAAATCATGGATAGACTGTATACTACAGTCCTAGTGCGTGCATTTGAGCGTGCCTCTTTGTGCTGATCTAGCACTGAGTTATGTTATAGTTAGCTTCTCACGCCAACGGCTATCAAACGAATCAACTGGCAGCCATATTATATTATATATATACACACACACACACACACATATATATATATATATATATATAT
>NW_017805631.1:428655-441705 GCF_001891065.2 Hippocampus comes | reverse complement strand
ATATATATATATATAAAAATAACAAACGCCCATGTTTGGACTCCTGAATGGATCGGAATGGCGCGTCTCATCTACGTCAGTGGTGAGTGTGTCAATGAAGGTTTCGAAACTGGAGCAGAACAACTGAGTGTGCGCCCTTCCACTACTGAAACAGTAAGCGAAGTGGGAATCGTGTGGTGTGTGTGTGGTGTTCTGTTTGTGGATTAAATTTGTGTGCAAATGAAGGAATGAGTATCGAAATGTAATGTGTGCATGTTGCGTCACCGTGTGCGCTTAGCGGGTCAGAGCAGTGCGCAATTGCTCAACCGCACAACTTCGCGCAGGTATGTCCAGCTACGGGCCTGGAGGGTCGCTGTCCTGCCTGTTTTCCATCTCTCCCGGCTGCGACACACACGATTCAAATGATCAGCTCATCAGATAGCTCTGAAGCAGCTTTGGAACGATTCTAATTCTTCATTCAGGTCGGCAGTTTAGCGCTGGCTCACAAGAATGTTTTTTTTTTTTTTTTGTCCGCTGAAAACTGTCCTCTGTGCTCAAAACGTCCTCTTACGTGCTTGTAATGGTGGCACAAATCTAATGCCGTTGTGTAGCCCCTGCCTGCTTCTTTCAGAATGCTTTCCAATTCAGGATAGAGGTTTTGTTACTTTTTTTTTCTTCTATCTAACATACAGGGTATCCATCAAGTGTCTTTACCATTTCAAAAATGTATTAAAAATGCAATTGATTAGATATTTTATTCAGATTTGTTCTATTGTATTCAGCGTTTATTAAAGTTTTTTTTTACCTCTTTTAATGAAGATATCGTGTATCGAACAAAGATAAGGGGCATTACTGACCTAAAGCAAAGGATTATTGATGCCATTGCCACAATTGATGAGGCTATGCTACAGTGAACATGGCAAGAAATCGAGTACCGTCTTGATGTGCTTCGTGCAACTAATGGTGCCCACGTGTATTAAAAGAGGTAAAAAAAAACTTTAATAAACGCTGAATACAATAGAACGAATCTGAATAAAATATCTAATCAATTACATTTTTAATACATTTTTGAAATGGTAAAGAGACTTTATGGACACCCTGTATTATCTATTTATATTGATCACGTGTCTATCATGATACACACTGATATTGATTTATCCCCCGGCCCTGGCTGCAAGCAGGATTCCTGTGAAACAGCAACAAAAAGTTAGAGAGTGCTCTTTTGGTTTGGTGTAGATTTGGGGTTGGCAAAAGGAGCCAGCCATTCTCAGCTACAAAAATGAAGCAAATCCCCCGTCTCAATTCAACGACAGTAATCCCTCGTTTATCGCAGTTAATGGGGAGCAAAACCACCCGCGATATACAAAAATCCGTGAAGTTGCGACCAATAAACATACAAAATTATTATTTTTTAAGTCCGCAAACGGTCCGCGATTTTTTTTTTTTTTTTTTATGAATATAAAATCCGAGATGCACTGAAGCCGCGATAAACGAACCGCGAAATAGCGAGGGATCACTGTATGTAGTTTAATTTACATCAGATAAAAACTACCATCAATTTTGATTTGGTATGTACCGTCGTTTTGTTGATGTTTTGAATGAATGGCGTGCTCTCTAAATCTATCGCCAGACTACATTTGGTGATATAGACTCCAGTGCCTAGTTCATGTTCTCAGAAACACCCTTAAAATCACACTTCTGGAATACTTTTTCTCCAAACATCAACAACTATTCTTGCAAAAATGTGGCCTCACTTTATTTTCCATCAAACTGTAATATCAATCGAGGCACCGTAATATTATTCGGTACAGAACGTGCATCCCCACATGGTTGGACAGAAGCAATGTTGTCCTTCATTGTGAAGCATTAACAACGATGGGATCTCAGTTGTAAACAAAGCTTCAATGTTGAATATTTGGGAACAGAATAGAGTTGTATTTGGATGTTGGACATTTGTGTGTAGAAACCAGGCAAAAGTCAGAGCACAATGTAGAGCTTATTTGCCTTGTTTGTCTCCGTACAATACACGCTTTGTTACATCCCTAAGACTGTGCATACATGCACAAGTCAGCTGTTTAATACTCCCAATCCAGATAATACCTCAACAGCCCATAACGAAGCTATTCGATTAAGTTGGTTGGAATTAACAGTCACCATTTATTATCCGTTTATGAGGAATAGTCCATGTAAATGTACTCACAGCAAATGTAATTTTCATTCGTCAGAAGCAAGCAATGAGCAAAAGTTCAAACATAATTTTACAATACAAAGCCATAGACTGAATCAGCAATTGTCAAGTGGTAGATTCTTACAAAATAGGACAAGTCACAGGACACACGTGGTTATCCAGCTCGGTTAAGCACTGTACAAATACAAGAGAAGATACTCTCAAAGTGTGTAAGCCTGGGGGAATAAGAGCCCAACAGCTTCATGATACATTGAGTTTCTCCTGTTGAGAGCTGCTGGTCCTCATTCCAGATCATCACAAAACAGCTATTCAACTGTTACTATGAGACAAGCGGAAGCTCCGTGAGCATGCTGATGCTTTCATCACAATATTAAAATGGGTCATAGTACATTGAAAACTTCAGACTCATTTGCCTTACCAGGATAAATAAAGGTTCAGTTAATATTCTTCCATACTTAAAACACATACCTCACAAAAAGAAAACAACAACAACAAAAATTAAAGCTCAGTCTATGATTTGAGGGACTTCAGTCAAGGAATTATTCATTCATTCACTCTCCGAACCACTTTATCCTCACCAGGGTCGCAGGGGGTGCTGGAGCCTATCCCAACTGTCTTCGGGCAATAGGCGGGGGACACCCTGAACCGGTTGCCAGCCAATCGCAGGGCACACAGAAACAAACAACCATCTGCGCTCACACTCACACCTAGGGACAATTTGGAGTGTTCAATCAGCCTGCCATGCATGATTCTTTGGAATGTGGGAGGAAACTGGAGGACCCGGAGAAAACCCACGCAAGCACGGGGAGAACATGCAAACTCCACACAGGGAGGCCGGAGCTGGAATTGAACCCAGTACCTCTGCACTGTGAGGTCGACGTGCTAACCACTTGACTACCGGGCCGCCGATCAAGGAATTAAAGCGATAAATAAATTTTTAAAAAATGAAACAGTGGCTTTCAGTTGGAGCCATACACACGTATTCCTTTCACGCAGCAAGTGTAGATACTGAAAGGAAATATTACAGACTTAGCCATACCCATCACTGAAGTTGGATGCATAATTAGCTGCGTCGACACCTGATGGGAGGAGCCAAAAGAGCAGATGAATTCATCTTGAGCTTGATTGATGAAAGCCAAACTAAACAAATTAGGATAAATATCTTGCCTTGCTTTCATTTTGGAAAGATAATCAAATGACTGACGTGCTGAACACACCACAGTTGGGTTGTCACAACATGCCAAGAGATGCTCCACGGATCCAGATGATGTTCCTTTTTCTGGAACAGGGGGATTATATAGAAAACAGAAACAGACCTCGCCTGATGATTATGCTGTCAAAAGCTTTGAAAAACAACGTATCAGGTCCAATGGTTTCTTCTCAACTTGACTGAGGAGGAGTGCTGGAGAGCTCTGTGGTCAGATGAGACAAAAACTGAATTGTGTGACTAAACAATATCAGCTGTGACACATGGAAATGGTGGCATCGTGGTTTTTGTCTGAACCTTCTAACCTTGCAGCAGTGTTTAAATTTCTACTTAAGACTTATTTTTGTACTCTTGCATTTAGTCAAATTACATGTGCATGTTTTACGACCGCTTCTTCTTTCTCCTGCAAATCCTGCCTTGCTTGGAGAGGGGAACAGGTGACGATGACCGAATCTACTGCTGCTGCTGTATGGATTCTGAAACAACCAACCAGGACAAGATCTGACGTGGGCCACGTTCACAGAGGAGTTGCTATGGAGAATTCTGCATCAAACAACCAAGACGGGTTTTGGCGAGAACCCACTTCTCCGAAGGCATCCTCCTGCGGCGCTTCCTATTATGAAATGCACTCTCAAGCTATTCTAGTTAACGTTGTACAGCACCACATTATGTGTGAAACCTTTTCTACTCTGCATCCATTGTAGCCTGGTCCTGAAAGAAAGAAGCGAGGTAGGTGTTGTAATGATATGAGCAAATCGTATTTGCTTGTTCGACTAGGGATGCCTGTCCACAGCGCACAGAGTACACACAGAGCATGTGCAGCCGTTAGGCAGTCGTACGAGAGTCTACGAGTTGTACACATGATGATTGCTTTCTCCCTCCGACCAAGACGGCAGTCCAAATAATGAACCTCTAATCTTTCCAGGAGGTGTATTATTAAACGAACCCGATCGCACAAAGCGACACGGGTGTTAGCTACCTAACTCATAGAACGAAGTCTTGGTTTGCTTAATTTTAGTTTCCGAGGGCAGACCTGATGGACTTTGTCCATATGAGTCCATGAAGCAGAGGTACCACGGTGCTAATTAGCATCAGGGTGTGATAGACTCTCGGCTTCTGTCTAGTTTGCAAAACCTCTGTGCCCCAGGCAAGGTGCAGCTTCTCACCGTTTAAGCCACAAATCCAGACGACGCAGATAACAATGTTGCTTTTGCGCATGTCCAACCGCGATTCAACACTCTATGCACATCTTGGTAGCCGAGATTTCAGCTATGGTTTGAGGTTGATTGAGCCATGACTGATTCTCGGAACTGCCATGGCTTGAGTCCTTTTTCAACAACAACAACAGCATGTCTAATTTGACCAATAGAGAAGGTAATGTACTGTATCAGTGATTTAAGAAAGTACCATATATCTACCATCGCTAGTTAGAACGTATTGTAATGCCCCTGCAAGTGATCCAAAATGAATTATTGAATTAAAGGTAATAAAACAAGTCATGAGCACATTCCTTCAGAAGCTTGCAATGGCTACAACACACGCCAAGTAACTGAAACTAAATGCTAACCAGTTCGCCACTCTCATCCATTGATGCCCACGTCACTCACCAAGGCAAGCGATACGATTAAAATTGATACAGTGCAAAAAGAATGAGAGAATTCACATTCATCAGCCACATACAAAGACATTGGGGGGGGCTCAACCCCCCCCCAAAATTGCACCCAGTGCCAAAAGTATACATACTAAAAATAAATAATCAGTAGTATACAGCGATCAGACAATTTCTGCAGAAAGGTATCTCATCGGCTTATGTTGATCAATGCCTTTCATTGCCAAGCACAAAAGACAATCACCCACAGCTCATACTTTAGAGCAGGGGTGCACAATACGTCGATCGCAATCGACCAGTAGCTCATGGACTGGTCCCAAGTCGATAGCAAGGGGTGTCGAGGGAAAGGAACCCCCCCCCCACCCCCCAAAAAAAAAAACTCAAAACATTTGTGTGTCTGTGTGTGTGTGCACTCTTAGCATCCTATAAGTCTCACTTTGACAAAAAGTATTTAAAGAATGGGGGTACTGGCAAAGAATGAATAAAACGGTACACGTGAGCTATGATAGTTAACACTCTGCAAAAGTGTGTCCAATGCCTCCGCATCAGGTCTCAACGAAGGTAGGCAGTGATTTCCTTTTCACAAGCCCACAAACTCCTGTGTCTACTTTATTTTTCTGTTTCGTTCAAATTAGGGGCCGTTATGGCTGTTGCTCATCATGGCATGAGTGTGTAAGGGCATGTGTATGCGTGCATGTGCGGTAATGGGTCGGTCGCGGGAGGTTGGTTGTTCGAAAAGTTGATCTTCGGTCAAAAAAGGTTGGGCACCACTGATTTAGAGCCTTGAGACCAGCCTGTGTGCAGTGTAAAACTAACGACAGTATGCTTAAAATAATTTTAGCCCAAAGTATTAGTCAAAAGATGATTGGCCAAGTTTACTTCACATTTGACTTTTAAACGAGGGTCAGCACACACCCGCCACCATTTCAAGGGCCTGATTAACCCCTAACAAATCAAGGAGGGGACACTTCGGTTGGAATTGATGACAAAGAGACTTTTTTGTAAGTATGATGTAAAGTGGGAGTCAATTAAAAAATGTTCTTCCCAAAACATGTTCTATGCTATGCACCCCACTACTCTGATTCATATTGTGGGATATGAATTAAGCAGCAAAATCCACACGTTTTTATCCATTTCGGGGGGCAGCCATTTTACCACTTGATGTCTAAAAATGACGTCATAGTGCCTAAGGGCTCAGCTTCTGAATGTCGTCACATCCCCAAAGTCAGAAAAAAGAGCCCTAAGCCTGAGTGATGTAATTTTCAGTTGACTGCAAGAGTTGCAAAATGGCTATCCCCTGAGATTGATAAAAATGGGTGGATTTTGCTAATTAATTCATATTCCACAAGGAAATATTGCTGTGTTCAGACTAGTGGGGGTGCATAGAAAATATTGACTTGACTTCCCCTTTAAGAAAAAGGATGCAGCAAAAAGGGCACTTTTTCATCCAGGGTAAATGGGCACATTTGAGCACCACTTGAGGTCAATGTGTGCACGTGCCTGACATTTGTTGAGGGACATGTTAATGATAAAGAACCTTCTATGAAATACAGTAACATTCTTCCAGTATTTTGAAAAATGTACACGACCACTTCTCACTAAACAGTGGAGAAAAAAATGAATAGCTTACTACTTAAATAGATTACAATTTATTTTTGCAGGGAAAATAATTGTCACAAATAATATTTCAGCATTAAAGGGGTCTTGCTCATATGGTGCCATTCAAATTAGGGCTTCCACTGCACACATGCACTGCTTGTTGTGATGATTGACTGAGTTGGAATGACTAGCTTGGCTGGCAATTGTGTTAGCTTCCGGACATACAGTATTTGTGTGTCCTTTTAAGTTTCTTTTTGGAATTGCACAGTGCCTTCACCGGAAGGTATAAGTGGACTGTGAGGACTTGATAGCTCAGGGCAATTCCCAAAATGTAGAAAGCTTTGTTCCCAACCCAAACAAAAATAATGCCTGCACTGAACATGTACAAACAGATTTGAATCCAAAAACTTGAATAAACGATGGGATCATTGAGAGAATTCTTCCATCCATTTTCTGATCCGCTTTATCCTTACAAGTATAGAATTTTTTTGATTCCATCCATGCACACATGCAGGTGCTCATTTTTACCCACAGCTACAAGTACAAAGAAACAAATACACCAAATGGAACCAGGCAGACTCGCGATAACCTGTCTAACGTGCTGGATTGTATCCATGGCAACAACTCTCATCAGCTAACTATGGAGCAGTAATACTCAGTTCTCCTCAAGGTACCTGTTTTTCACATGATTGACACATGACGATAACAATACTCCTTTGTAAAAATCAAATAAAAACTAATCCCAAATAAAGAGAGTCCACGACTTTTAAGAAGTTCTGTCAAATCAAAAACAATCTTTCTGGTGACGTGTGCGCAGTACCTGTGAAAAAGTAAGCAGGTGGACTCTGACACACGTACTGTGCAGGATAGTGGTTCCTTTTCCTGTGTTTGTGGATTCTGTAGTCCTTTTCACTCCGAGAGCGTCGGCTCCTGGAAGGCTCCGAACTGGCTGCCTGTGACAGTAGCCGCTCTGACAGTTCAGAGCTGGGCCACACGCGCCTCAGTGTGCTGCTGTGTGTCTTCTTCATCCTCGCCACATTGGGTGGCAGACAACAAACAGGTGATAATTTGATCTACAAGGCCGAGTCAAAAGAAAAAAAAAAAGCAAGCTGAATCTTGGAGCCAGGGAAAAGACTCAAGGCTACCTGGCTGCAGCTTATCACGTGAATTCCATTCTGCAGAACCAGTAGTTCAAGTCAATGAATGAAAATCAAACCACCACCATTTTGTGACCAAAAAAGAATGACATTCATGGACATGTCGCTGATGAAATGACCAAAATAATCATCAGATTTGATTCAGAAAGGCACGTAGCAGCGGGTCCATCCACAGTCTCGCTGCTTCTTAAATAAGACTGATAGTCCAGAGAAACAAAGTCTGTTTTAGATTTGCGCGATCAATTCGCAAGCAGCAGGACGGCATCCAGGGGGACAACGCTATTGGAATGGGTCAAAGGAGGTCTCTGGGAAGGGGATCCGTTGTATTCCCCAAAAAAACAGCCTGTGCAGCCAAGCGAAGGAAAAAAGGAAGGAGGGAGGGCGCGTGAATACAAAAGAAAGCAAGTGGAGGGAGGAGAGCGAACAACAAAATATCCATGGGAAAAAAACAGATATGTTCCTCTCTTCAACATCTATCCCTCCACATTGGTCCGGGACTTCGTTGATAAACAATGCTGTTACCCACTGGGTAGAAAACCGTATCATATGTGACACTACAAGGGATGATGGACGTCTTGAAGACAGCAGCAACAACAAAAAGCAGGAGAATTAATCAGCGTTGGGTGGTAAATCCTGAACATGGCAAAAACTGTCTCCACTTCTCTTTGTCTTCTCTTTTCAACCCTTCACCTCGCTGTCCAGCTCTCTCTCGTCTGCTCTCTCTGCCTGTATTCAATGTTGTGGGAGAAGAGGGCGCAGAGGAGGGGCAGGCAGGGGGCAAAGAGAGGGAGGAGTAGGATTCCTGTGAGCCCACCCCCTTATTTTCCCCCTCTTACAAAAACTGGAGGCTTCTGCCCATTCATAGAAAACACACAAAAGCTGAATTGATGCGTTTGTGCACAAGTGTGTGTGTGTGTGTGTGTGTGTGTGTGTGTGTGTGTGTGTGTGTGTGTGTGTGTGTGTGTCTCTAAAGTCTTATTGGGTGGAATTCAGGATTCCACCAGCCAGCCGATCAGCAAGACTCACAGTGTGACTGCATGTTGACCAAATGCTGCAACCCACACAGCAACACAGGCAATAGGCAGTTTGTGTCTGCCATCATCCTGGCGCATGTGCTTTGCATCAGTACCAACATGGTACTGCCCATGACTCAAAGTTGTCAGTTGCATGCATGACAGTGAAACAATGCAACATTTTAAGGATATTTGGTGACCACTTGTATTGAATGTTAAGATAAGGAAAAACAGTCGCAATTGATGATAAAGCTTGTGAGAGCTGAAGCGGAGGCCCCACAACAACTATTGACGACATTAGCAACAACCTCCACAGGCCAAGGGTCTGGAATTAAGGTACAGCATCACAATCAACTGCTGACAGAAGACTTCCTGAACAAAAAGCACAAAGGCTACACCACAAGCTACAAAACACTCAGTAGTAAGAAGAAGAAGAAAAAGAACCAAGCATTGTGGACTCATGAGACGCAGATTAACTTTATCTAAATCAGGGGTCGGCAACCCAAAATGTTGAAAGAGCCATATAGGACAAAAAAAAAAAAAAACAAGAAACAAATATGTCTGGAGCCGCAAAAAAATAAAAGCCTTCTATAAAACTTACAATGAAAGAAACACATGCTGTATGTATGTAGGAGACTGGACTGTGGCGGAATTGTTTATGTTATTCATTCCTTTGTTGTGTGTTCACAAACGCCCCCATAGAATTTATTTTGTAATTTCCTCGCTTGATTTTTTGTTTTGGTTCATTATTTTCGCTTTTCTTAGTGTCAGTGAAGTGATCATTACATTAAGTTCCGCTTTTCTGAGGCTGGCTTTGAACGCCTCTCGAGTCGAACGAGAAGAGAAAAGGCACGAGTCGGAAGCAGACGTGTCTCTCTTTGTCGAGACTGTTAAAAGCATAAATAAAGTGTACGTTTTAAAAAAACCAACACCACAGCTCTCCTTTTTCGGAGCTGCAACATGTATCTATATATATATGTGAGCTATATTAGCCTACTATCAAAATCTTTTTCCATTTTCAAACATTTTTTATAAAGCTCCAAGGAGCCACTAGATGTCGCTAAAGAGCCGCATGTGGTCTGGAGCCGCGTGTTGCCGACCTCCATCTAAATGATACAAGGTTTTAAGCTTTGTGAACCTAAAACCAAGGTACTTACCAACCATGACTTTTGGTAGTCGTTGCCAGTCTGCGGACCATTTGGTACCGGGCCGCATAGAGACATTAAAAAAAAAAAAAATATATATATATATTTTTTTTTTTTTTTAGCCACCTGCAGTAAACTCCTTCACCAGAGCCCACCACCGTTGAGGATTATCTTCTGAGCGGAATATGCATCTGCACCAGGCCATCGCTTGGTGAATGATTGGCCTCTGCGAAAAGCATCTGCTTGTTCCTTCTTCCACCCTTCTCACAAACATCACTTCAAGTTATGAGCTAAATCCCTCATTGTGGTACTGAGTACCGGTAACTGTGACAATAATAGGGATTAAAGTTATGTCCACACTGCAGCTCAATTACATTTTTTTTGTCCATTTACAACACATATCAGATGTTTTTTCCACGCCTCGTATGTATGCGATGTATGCAATGAAATGCTCATCCACACACATCCGATCGATACGTCATCAAAAGCGCAGTATGCGCTCCAAAACACTCAATAACACCAAAGCTAATGCTAACAACAAGCTAATGATATTGAGAGATGAGATGAGAGAGAGAGAGCAAATATGAGTTTACGGTAATCATTAGATCAGAAACTTGTGACACTGGGTGATATGAGTGACCACTGATCATTAAAATCATGAAACATAACTACTGATGGACATGTTATAACATTTTCTATTTTGATGCACACCTATGGAGGTTGTGTTGTGGATCTCTCTCTGTGTATGTGTGTACATGTGCGCAATTTTGAAGCTGTAATGAATTTATGGAACAAGCTTGATATTTGTGAATGAGTTTGCAAAATTTGCGTATGTCATTCTTAAACTTTTAACATATATAAAATATAATCTACCCAAATATTTTATCCACACAAGGAAATGTGTTTTTTTAAAGAAACTAAGGCAAATTTGAAGCCAATGACGATTAAGAGCAACACCCTGTAATTCGTATGCAAGGTGTTGCATCTCACTGGCGTTGGGCGGAAACTTTGCATTTCCAAAACTAATTTTTGATTGGATTGTGATGTCATAATTTGCCGATTGATCAATGGCTTTGTTCTGTGATGCCATTGTCGATAAGCCAACTTTTCTCAACATATACTGGTACAGTACTTTTTTTTTTTTTTTTTTTTTAATTTGAGTTTTTTGGGGAGGGGTTAGCCTCTATCCCCCAACTCCCCACACCCTCTCATTTTCCATGTATTGAATGTTTATCAGCATTTTTGTGAGAATGTTTAGCGTTTAATTGTTTTGTTTTGCTTCCCACCTCCCCCAATGCATTTCAATGGATGTCAATTATACATGAATTTGGGCTATTTGTCGGCCAAGCCAGTCCCAATCCGTCACGAATAGCGGGGGTCGACTGTACAGTAGATAAATAAATTGCTTGAATTGATTGGATTTTTTAATCGAGATATGTGTGTGTAAGCTACGTGAGTTTTTAAAAGTTTAACTAACAAATGTATCCTAACATTTACTTCGGTTTATGCGAGATAAGTACCGCTGTGCTATTTTGAACCATCCAAGACAATACAGGAAAGGTATATTTTTGAAAGACATAGAAATAACAAAAAAACCATTGTGGCAATAATAAAGATGGAGTACAGGGACTATGAGCACATTGCGCGCACGCACATTATGAGGCAAAACATGACTTATTTTACTACAGGATAACAATTACATAATAGAGCACAATTGTTTTACATCCTCAAAAGTATTTTGGCTTTGTGTGAACAAGTACTCAGTACTGTACTGCATGTTTAACAATTCTTGCATGAGCGCGTTTGCAACCTGCAGAGGGCAGAAAAAGATTTGTCCTGTGAAAGAAGCTGGTGAAAAAAAAACTAGGACATACAATAACAAACTCAAATGACTGTCCTTCCATCCTTTTTCTATAACATTTGTCCTCATCGGGGTCACAAGTGAGCTGGACTGTCGCAACTGACTGGGTAAGAAGTGGACTGGTAAAATCATTCACACTCACTCATGCAATTCAGAGCATTCCAGTGAACCTAACATGCAGGTTTTTGGAATGTGGGAGAATGCCAGAGTACCCTTGGGAAAACCCATGCAAGCAAACTCCACATTTCACAACTTAAGGCTGGAAGGTGAGACTTAAACCGACAACCTCAGAACTGTGAAGCAGACATGCAAACAACACAGATGCCTCAAATGACTGTCATCGTAATTCCATGACAAAGGCTAATTTGTGACCATCGTAACGCTGCGCTCACAACTCAACTGGACTGACTACAGTTACTGAAGCTACATTTTACTTGACCTAAATGGTACAGTTAAAAAAAAAGTGTTTAGTAATAAGACGTCACATAGACATACAGTAAGATAAAAAATAAACAGCGATTACAAAAGGCCCTAACTGCCAGATGCATGGATCTAAAAATGCTGTTCTTTTAATACTGTAAAATAAAAAAGTATGGCATCATATTTTTCAAGTATTTGCGAATGGCCATGATGGAAATATTATTTTACACAGGAAAATCTGATGCATGATTTGTTAACCATTCACGCAAAGTACCTTAGGCCAATGATCCAGTCAGAAAAAAAAAGACAATATCACAAGCCGTTTCAGCAGAGACATTCTTTTCCGGAACAAAAGGAGAAATAAATTGTGACCGAACACACATGCAAATTAAGTGAAAATGAACCCTAACACTGGTCAACATCAAATTTTAATCAAAGATAACTTTGTGTTTCCCTAAACTTTTGACACTGATTTAAAAAAAAAAAAAAACGTACTTTTTTCCCTGCACGTCAAAATTTTTAGATATTTTCATTATTTGTGATGAAGTTTAACTTGTACAGAGATGAAAGTGAACTTTCCTGAAAATTCCGGAAAAAATAAAAAATTATATATACTGTGTGTATGTATATATATATATATATATATATATATATATATATATATATATATATATATATATATATATATATATATATATATATATATATATATATATATATATATATATATATACACACACACACACACACACACACACATATGCTTGTACACTATAGGTAAGATCGGGTCGGGCCTAAAAATGTCAATCATTGCTTCGGGTTCGGGTCGGGCTTCTCTCTCGCTGACTTTTTTTTTTTTTTCGAGGCCGGGA